>NC_050455.1:47835100-48060100 GCF_903995425.1 Onychomys torridus
TGACATTACTACAATTCAGGTGGATTCACCATTGTGGGGACCCAACATTGTCAGGTCCTGCCTCACTGTTGAACAATCCTTGAAGGGCAGAGTGAGAACTGAAAAATAATAGATATGAAAAATAGAGATGTAGACTAAGAAAAAGACAGAGACACAGAATTACATTGAGAGGTAACTTGGTCAATAACACAGTCACCTCCAGTTTATTCCTCATGGGCTTTTAATACACCAACAAGGGGAGAGGCAAAAGACTTGCCCTTCTCTCAAGGACACTACACAAACAAGTGCAAACATTTTCTTAATTCTCAAAACTTGTAGCAGCCATACCTTACAACAAAGCATACTGTAATTAGGCCTTGAAGTATAAAACACCTGGTAACCACTCCTTTGGCCTAGTATGCAGCCTTGTGGGTCAAAACAAGCTCAGGCTCTCTGACCTTGAGTCAAGATGGAATAAGGCCACACTATGAAGTCTCTGTGGGCCCCCATACAACATCATTTTGGAGACTATGTGGATCTCTGTTAGGAACAGATCATGGCAGGAAACTTAAACATTTAAAATGTCATATTAAGCAGATATTGGATAAATTGAAGGACCAAAATCCATTAAATACATCTGTGGCACACAAACTTAGTTCTTAGTTACCTGCTTCAGACTTAAGCCCAAAATATCACATATTGGAAGCTAGATGAAGCCTATTTCTAGAATCAGTTAATACTCTATATGACCATTAATATCAGAGAGAAGATATATATATATGATAATATTTATACCTTTAAAAAGTTTTAGAGGTCAAAATAAAACCAGAGGATTATGAAATTAGTGACAAAAGAATAGTTCCTAATTTTGGTTTTTCTTCTTTCTCATAACAGGTGGCTCTTCTTACATGAGACAGAGATTTTGGACTTTTTTTAAACAAATATGCTTGACTTTAGAGAAGGGGAAAGCCATGCTCCAACTCCAAAGCCAGCTTTAATTTTTAGTTGAATTGGAACTACAAAAAATCATTTGCCTTATATGTCTGTAGAGAACAGTAGAGACAAGCATTTGGGGAGATTTATGAAATTTTATCCTATTTGAAGTGTTCTGTACCATCAGGCCAATTAACTCTTCTTCTTGGGGCATTTTCTCTGGATTATTCATCTTTCTTCTTTAAACATCTCATTTGTCCAGTGATATTCAGATTCCTTATTTGGGTATTTTTGTTCTCCAGGAAAGACAAAAGCAAAACCCTGCCTCAATCTTAACTATGGGAAATTTCCCTTTTATTCAGGTTGAATTGCCACACTGTTTGATGAACTATAGCTTCTGCTAATCAAAGGTCTCTTGTTTGATTCTAATATTTATCAGTGTTGGTGGTATCCATATGTGGTGATATTGTGTCCCCCAATATATTGTGCACCTTAATACACTTTTCTGGGGTCAGAGAACAGAACAGCCACTAGATAGATATATAGGCCAGAAAATGGTGGCACACACCTTTAATCCTAGCATTGTGGAGGCAGAGATCCATCCGGATCTCTGTGAGTTCAAAGCCACACTGGAAACAGCCAGGCATGGTGACACATGCCTTTAATCCCAGGAAGTGATGTAAGGAAGCACAAAGGTATATAAGGCATGAAAACCAGGAACTAGAGCTTTTGGTTTAGGTTTTTGAGCAGCAGTTTAGCTGAGATCCATTTGGATGAGGACTCAGAGGCTTCCAGTCTGAGGAAACAGGATCAGCTGAGGAACTGGCAAGGTGAGGTTGTATGTCTTGTTCTGTTTCTCTGATCTTTCAGCATTTACCTGAATACCTGGCTCCAGGTTTGTTTTTATTAATAAGACCTTCTAACAATCCGTGCTACATCCATAGCTTTTCTTCTCCTATGGAGACAAAAGAAATCCTCTGCCCAAATGTGACACACATTGTGGTTTCCATTTTGAGGCCAACATATCCTTAAAATATATAGGCTGATTTCATTCAATGTTTTTTTTTTTTTTCTACTATCCAATGTCTCTCTGCAGCTGTTGTTCCTTTCCCATATGCATTTTAAAAATTTAAAGGTAATAGAGCATTGTGTAATCTATCTCTGGGAATCTTTATTACCCCTTTCAGTTTATTAAGTATATCTTTTAAAGTGTGATTAGATCATGGTAAAACTGCTTGTCCTGTAGGATTATGTGGCACACCTGTAATATGTTTTATACTGTAATATGCAAAAAACTGCTTCATTTTACTAGAGACATATGCTGGAGCATTGTCAGTCTTAATTTCCACAGGTATTCCCATAATGGCCATAACTACTAATAAATGTGTGATTACATAACCAGCCTTTTTAGAACTCAAAGCACTAGACCATTGATATCCTGAACATTTACCTATGGTGTGGTGCGTATACTTTAGTTTTCTAAACTCTGCAAAATGAAACATATCCATTTGCCAAATTTTGTCTTTTTGAGTACCCTCAGGATTAGTTTCTGTAGGTAGTAGAATTTGGTTATACAAAGAACAAATAGGACATTTCCTTATAATTTCCTTGGCTTGTTGTCAAGTGATAGAAAAATCTTTCTTCAAACTCTTGCTATTAATATAGTATTTCTTATGAAATTCCTAGGCTTCTATCACATTTCCTACCAACAGCTGTTCAATTTAATCATTACCTTGTGCTGCAGGGCCTGGTAGACCTATGTGGGATCAGATCTGGTAGACCTATGTGGGATCAGATAACTGTTATATACAAGGGATGATTTTTATTTCTAATTATTTCTTGTAATTGAATAAATAACAAAGTTAGTTCTGAATCATCTGGAATAATTTCAGTGGTTTCAATATGTAAAACAACTCCTTATGAATATTGAGAGTCAGTAACTATATTAAGAGGTTCTGGAAAATCTAATAATAACATGAGAATAGCATATAATTCTGACTTCTGAACAGAATCATAAGGGCTTTGAGCCACTTTACACTTTATACATGTAAGTAATCTCCTGACTTATAACCTGCCTCTCCTGATTTATTTACATCAGTATAGAATGTAGAGGCACCAGAAACTTGTGGTTCTTGCACAATGTGAGGAAGAATCCAATTAGCTCTTTGTATAAACTGAAGTCTGTTGCTTTTAGGATAGTTGTTGCTAATATTTCCCAGAAAATTACCATAAGCTCTTTTCCTGTGTTCATTTTCTGCCCATAATGAGGACATTTCAGCATTAGTAAAAGGTACTACAATTTTTGTAAAGGGTCCATTTTTGTTGATTGATGAATTCTCAATTTTAATTTCAGAATCAATTCAGAAAACATTTCTACATAGGTCTTTAATTTTTTACTCTGTATGACTAAAATATGCATTCTAAAACATTATCTTCTCCCTGCATAAGAATTTCTGTAGTAGAATGTATAGAATACACTAGGATGCAATCAAGCTCTGGATCCAATCCATCCACATATAAATCCTCCAGTTTCTTTTCGACCAAAGCCAATTCTCTTTTAGCCTCAGCTGATAATTTTCTTGGACTATTTAAATCCTTATCACCTTGTAAAATTTGAAATAAATTACATGGTTATTATATCTCAGTCCAGTTGTGGGCTATAGCTGTTTAATATCTCCTAGAAATTTTTGAAAATCATTAAGAGTTTATAATTGATTTCTCCTGAATTCTAGGTTTTGTGGTAAAATGTTTTGAAAACCTATCTTATGTACTAGTTAATTAATAAAATTGCCTCTTTGTATTTTTTTCAGGAGCAATTTGTAATCTCCAACAAGGAAATATTTTCTTTGCTTCTTTAAACTTTCTTTCTAAGGTATTCACATCTAAATCAGGGGCCTATGAGAGGCCCTTCAATGTGTTTCTCAATGACAAAAGGTTACCTTGTTTGTCTCTTTTAGATCTGCATTTATTAGTTCAATGACAGCATTTGGCACACCCTCTACATGCTCCAGAAGGCTGGAGCCCTTTGTTTGGATTATCTCTAGAAAAAGCATTGTTTCTAGGAACATCTCGCCTACAATTCCTTCTCAAATGACCTTGTTTACTACAATTAAAACATCTGACATTCTGATTTTTCTCAAAATTTCTAGAAGTTACTTCTCCTATCAAAGCAGCATCATAAGCATGAGATCCAATATCAGCTGTATTTCTAATCCATTTATCTATTGGCTGATTTTACCTTTAAAAGCCAAATCACTCTTTTGCATTTGGAATTAGCATTTTCAAAAGCCAAAGATTTAATAAATATTTGTTTAACTTCCACATTCTGATATCATTCTATTTGCAGCTGAAATCAATCATTGTAAAAAATCAGCAAGGGCTTCTTTTGGGTCTTGTATAATTTTAATAAATGACTCAGTCCTCTTTCTTGATTCTTTAATCCTGTCCCAAGCATTTAAAGCTGCTATATTACATAGCACCATGGTGTTATAATCAAATCTAGATTGTTTTTGCACATCAGCACACTAGCCCTCACTGAGAAACTGGTCTTGGGAAATTTCCATATCCTTATCCCTACCTCATTGTTCTATGACCCTAGCTTTCTCTTTCAACTATATTTTCCATTGTAACTTAGGACTAGCTTCCAATATTGCTGTAACTAAATCTTTCCAGTCTTGTGGAATAATCCTATTATGAATTGTCCATGATTTTAATGTAACATTTGCTTCACAAAGGGTAAATGCATACCGTATAAAGCAACTGCTCCCTTAAATCTCTTCAAATCTGTCATTTCTACAGGATCCCAATTAACTTCTGCATAGCCTATCATTTGGTTCTTATACTTGTATGGTAACTAAGTGGATTAAGATTGGTTTTCTAATAACTTTAGGTCACTCTTCTTCAGTTTCATAATGTAATGGTGTGGTAGGTTCTCTAAATTCTTCTGTGTCTCAGTATTTTTCTTATTTTCATTAGTAGATCTTTCTGAGGCTTGTATTTTATCAGTAGTAAGTCTTTCTTAAGCTTATATCTTATCAAAAATAAGTTATTCTACGGCTTGTATCTCATCAGTCAAAATTTTCCTATTTTTATTAGTAAGTTTTTCTAAGGCTTATATCTTATCAGTAGAAGTCTTTCTAAAGCGTGTATCTTATCAACAGTAAGCTTTTTAAGTCTCATGTCTTGTTAATAGTAAGTCTTTCTATGTCTTGCATCTTTTCAGTCAAATTATCGTATTTGGCACAGTTGTTAAGCCACCTTTTTAAGGATAAAGTATGAATTACCAAACTGATAATAATTATAACTGACATATCAATCCCAGCTAAGTTGTTTATCCCCTCATTAATTTTTTCCATATGCAAGCCATCCATAGTAGCACTAAACAGGATCCTACCTCCCTGCATTGTGATATTACCAATTCTTCACAGTGACAACATTACTTCCTCCTATATAGCCTAATCGCCATTTAAAAATTCCCAAGTGTCTTATCACATTTGATGATGATGACAGCATAGGCAGAGATGTGTGGAGGAGGAGGGTGGAGTTGCCAGTTGTAGTGGCACCATTCTGGGGTGGAGGCAGTGTGTCCAGGCAGCCAGCCTAGCCTAGTGGGCATTGGGTTCACAGCAGGCTGCAGCTGTGCTTCACAGGCCTGGTTGAGGGGACCTGCAGCTGCTTGAGTATAGGGTGTGTGGCAGAGTGCCCTAAGCTGTGCTAATTGCATGCTTTGGCTGAGGGCCAATGTGGCTGCTCAGGTGCCATACAGGGAGGGGTGTAAGCTGTATGAAGAGCTAATGCAAGAAGGGAGTTGGAGAAATCTGCTCAGCTGAGATGCAAAATGAGATAGGATCATCCACTTGTGGGTAGTGGTGGTGGGGTGGCTGACCAGGAGTGTACTCCACTGGCTACCGCTGTACTGCAAAGCTGGGCATGGCTGGACCCCTCAGCATCTTGAGGCAGTGACAGCATCAGTAAAAGCCTGAGCCCTGAGCTGGTCTCAAGGCAACTGAGCTGGCCTGGGTGGGCAGTCCCAGGAGGAAGACCCAGGGAGGAAGACCCATGTTGTGGGAAGTGACCACATGGGCCTGTGGTGGGGTGGCTAACCCCAGAGGTGTTTTAGAACCAGGGGCAGGCAGCAACTGAAGGTTGTTGTAGAAAGACTGCAACAGAAAAACCCTGGATGGGAAAAACAGGTGCAAGGGGCCTGTGAGAAGGGAGACAAAGCCTGCTGCTGCAGTGGCTGCAGCATGGGGGTTCATTGACTTGGCATGGTTTAATAATGTCACATGTTGGGCACCAGATGAGGCTGCCAAATGTAATGATTACCTAATTTGTTCCAGTATAATAAAAACTTAGGAGTCAGAAATTGAGATTAAAGCCTGATAAGTCCAAGGAAAGCAGAGAGATTGGCTGACCCTCCCTCCATGTTTTTCCTGAACCCCAGCCCCAGACATTCCCCGGAACTTCTTCCTCTTCTTTTCCTGTCCTTTCTAGCACCCTCCTAAGTTCCCTAAGAACTCCATGGCTAATCCCAGTGCAAATTGCTGACTCCATAATTTGATTCAAGGTTGCTTTAATGTCACAGTGGATTCACTGTACAGACTATTTCCCTAAAACAAACCTCATCACATAAAAAACAGTAATAATAGCATGAGAATTGAATTTCTTTAAGGAGAATTTTATAAGAATCTAGTCTCTTCCTTCTTTCTATGTGTATGTAGATAGATAGATAGACAGATAGAAATTATATTAGTATTTCCTTTATTTCTTAATGGCTTTTGATATTAGTATCTCTCTTAATGAGGCAAAATATTTCAAAACCAGGACTGTCACGTGTAGCTCTTTTCTTTCTCCTGTTTGGAACCCATGTCTGATTAAGACAGACAGAATAGCTGAATTAAGCTCTCATTCAATTTGATTTCTTCAGAATCTTCAGAAACTGAAGACATTAGAAAAGTTTTATATTTTTACTTATATTTTTAAATTCTGCCCATGAATATTTAATGAAATGATAGGTTTTTTTTTGCTTTTGTTTTTGTTTTAATATAAAAACAATTGCCTTAAAACTAGATAAATGATGTTCCATACTGTTATGGGAAGCCCACCAGAGTCAACCACTTAGACACAGTTTATAGCCAATTGAAAGGCTTTGTTCCAGTTGGCTGGAACTACACTCAGGTATGCAGGACCTAAGTGTGACCCCAAAAAGCAAGGGATTTTTAAGACAAAAACCACAACCTGATAACTCACTCAGCAGCTGCAGGGAAGATTTTGCACAAGCAGGCAGTTTAACAGAAGATAAAATAAGCTGGCTGGGGTATTATGACCTCAGGTTCCTAGAATAAAGGTGTGGTAATTTTCCATGGGATTTTCCATCAAAGAGATCAAATTCTAGTTAAACCAGAAATGGCCTCAGCAAGAATACAAGATGAAGGAATTTCTACAGTGTTTTCCCCTGTCACATTCCCCACTGGCACTACAGGCATAAGTCAAATTGACTTGTCCTGTCCTAGGGGATCATAATAGTTGCTAAGGAACATAGCTTGACTGAGTTTATTCTCTGATATAGTTGGCCATGCAGTTGAGGATGCAAGTTCCCACTGTTAGCCATATCAGAAAAAGAAACAACAGTCCAGCTAATGTTGACAGTAAGGTGTTCAGCCATGGGGACCAAGTTAACAGAAACTGATATCCATCATCTAATGGTTCTCATTGTGTGGGTCATGACCCTTTTGGGAGTCAAATGATCGAAAATATCAAATATTTACATTATGATTCATAACAGTAACAACATTACTGTTATGAAGTAGCAACAAAAATAATTTTATTGGGGTCACCACAATATGAAGAACTACTGTGAACTATCTGATCGAGGTCTCCTTTCTTTCCTTTCTTGCAGTTTTTAACTGACCATGCAAGGTTTTCACTAATTACCACTAATTGGTTGGCATAGAAATAGTAAATTTCTTCTAGGGAAAATATCTCTTCCCTGTTTCATAAAAATGGAGGCCCATCTCCTCCAGTTCTACGACCACTTTTTCCAGGGAGTCAACTTGGCTCTCCAACCTGGAAATAGATTTGTTCAAATGACCTAAGCCTAAGTCCATCTGAGAACCGAGACCCCTGAAGAATTGGTTCCCAACAATCAAGGCTGAGGTGCTCATGGTGTTTGCACTGACTGGTCTTGCTTCTACTAGGACTGGAACCATAACTGAGGCCCATTTGAACTTCATTAACTTTGAGTCAAGGCCAATGTGAGTTCTCCCCTCTTTTCCATTATGTTCATGTACCTGGGGCATAACATAGAGCAGCATACTTAGAATGGGGGTCTGACTTTCCAGTGAGTCCGAGGAGGTGCATCTAGTCAAGCCATTAGTATAAACAAGCCAGGCAATTTGAGGACATGATACAGATAGCTTGTCCTTGGCAGGGCAACTCACCATTGGCAAGGCATGCATACATTTATAATCCCTAGAGGCCTTGTTCTCTTCAGTCTTCTCCACAACCTGATTTGCTGACCTTCATCTCTCCTAGACCAATAAAGTTCCATCCCTGGAAGGGATGTGAAAGAACAAAGGTCCACCTGAAAGGCAGTTTTCTTCTCTATGGTTTTTTTGTTTGTTTGTTTGTTTGTTTGTTTGTGAATCCTCATGGCCAGGTTTGGATTATGTAACCCAGGTTAGTAAACTCTAGTCAGTCCTATTTTTAAGAAGTTCAAGTTCTAAGTGACAGTCCATCTGTGATCTTGCCATTTTCCCAGAGGATGGTACCATCTACTTTGACAGCAGTTGGAGTGGTGAGGATGACTGAGCAGAGTCCCTTCCAGATAGTTCCAGGTCTATGCAGGGATCTTCTTTACCCAAACTGAGTCTCTTGACTGGAACTGGTGGATGGGTTCAGAGGTGAGAGATGAAAGGATTCCTTTCACAGACTAGTCAATGGTCTGATGAGTTTCCCTCAAAGCCTGGAAGGACATGAAAAGGCAATAATGAGCAAAAGTCTTGAAGTTTGGGGAGGACTGGAGGCAGACTCCAAACATAATTTCACAATGAATATGCCCCTCCCACTCAGAAGTAACATCAGGTCCTGAGCAGGACAGAGGAAGGAGGGCAGTCCAATTTTTCTCCAGTTTCCAGGACCAATTTGGACAGAATTCTCTTCATCCTTATACTGACCTGAGCTCAGTGGCCTTAAATGCACAATGCAATTTCCAATTAATACATAATACATTTGTCAGATTTTGAGACACCTTGACTGTGAAGGCCTGGCCATTGTTAGACTCCAAAGCTAGAAGCAGTACAAAGTTAGGAATTATTTCCTAAAGTACTTCCTTAGAAACCATTGGTGAAGCTGGGCAGTGGTGGTGCATACCTTTAATCCAAATAGGTGGATCTCTGTGAGTTCTAGTCTAGCCTGGTCTACAGAGCAAGATCCAGGACATGCATCAAAGCTACACAGAGAAACCCTGTGTCAAAAGACAAAAAAAAAAAAAAAATTAAAAATAAATAAATAAATAAGACAGAAAAAAAAGAAACCATTGGTGCAGTCTCTGTTTGGGTGGGGTAGGCATCTTCCATCTTGAGAAGGTATCTACAAACACAAGTAACAGTAGGGATTATTTCAATAAAGTTCTACTCCCATTGCACCCAGGCCCCATTGTCTCAAGCTCAAATTCCTTGTGGGACCTTCTTTACCCCCTTTTATGGGTTTACTGGGCACAGGTGGGATATCTAAAAGTGGGAGTCTTTAATCAGATTTTCCAAATATAATAATAAATAATAAAATACTTGGGTTGAAGGAGTTCAGCAGCTTTTCTGGCCTCTGGATCAGTGGCTTGTGGGAAGATGGGTCTGCCATCTGGCAGCATCCTTCATCCTTGTTAAGCTTGTGTGGCCATTTCTTGTTTCACCTAGTCAGTCTCACCTGGGATGTGTTCCATGTGGTTTGGTCAGCTGAACTCTGGCAAGACTAACAAGACTGGCAAAGGTTTCACTGGTTCTAGGGCCACTTCCCAGGCAGCCAAGTCAACTGTTTTATTGCTTTTGGCTTCAGGGGGAACCTCCCTTTTGGTGTCCTTTGCAATGGATAACAGCCACCTTCTTGGGTAACCAGATAGCTTCTAATAGAGTTAAGATTTCTTTTCTTCATTTCATTTCTTTTCCTTCTGATGTTAGCAATTATGTTTCCCTGTATAGATCCCCAGGGACATGAGCCATGGTGAAAGCACATCTTCTGTCACTGTACATGGTAATAGTCTTGTCTTCCCCTAAGTAGCATGCTAAAGTCAATGATAAAAGCTCAGATCCTTGATCTGAGATTCCCCTGCTTAAAGATTGTGCCCAGATAGTTTTATCTTGGTTCACCTTGACTGCTCCTGCATACTTACTTGATCCTGTTTTGGGCGAAACTGCTCCCATCTATGAGCAATATCTTCTCTGGTATTGACAATGGGACATCAGGCCCAGTCAGGCAATGAGCCTGATAGACTAGATCAGGTCAATCAATTGAAGACAATCATACTGGGGATCCACAGAGAGGATCTGGCAGCAGACTGCAGAGTTGAGGACTGAATCATGTAGAACCAAATGCAGAGTTGATAAGGTATTGGTTCAGCTGGATGTTAGACATCCATCTCTCATGTATCCCACCTAAGGAAGACCTCAACAGTGTTTGGGGATGTCAGAAACAGTCTGTGTCCTAAAGTTAATTTGTCAGCTTCTTTTACCAGCAGGGCAGTGGGCAGCAACTAGGTCAAGTGTCTTGGAAAGATATGCACTGTTTCTTTTTTTTTTGTTTTTTGTTTTTTGTTTTTTTCTGGATCCCATAGTTCACATATGAACTCCTTACTCAATGCCTCAGGCCTCATCCCTATACAAGTGGAATGTGTTAGTAATGTCTGGGAGGGCCAGGGCTGCAGCAGACACTGAGGCCATTTTCAAAGCTTTGGAGATCCTCTGTTGAGTCTTAATCCATTCCCAAGGCTGCATGAGTAATTCTTGCTGGCTGGTCTCATAAGAGGTGATGAAGCTCCTTCTTTTCTGGCTCTCATTTCAGGCTCCAGGCAGCAGATCCTTGTTTCTCTATCATGACAACATGCCTTTATGATATAAAATGGTGTTGATTTTTGTCTCAGAGGTATATTTCAAGCATATTGCACCAACTTTACTAAAATGTTCTTATTTTCCAGGCAGTATGGAAAAATGAATAAAGATAAAGATGTGATTCAGTAGTCTTGAGATGTACCAAAACCCAAATCTACCTCATATTTCCCATAAGGGTGAAGGTTTTGCTATTCTCATGCTTTCTTTGTATCTCTATGTATCTGTTCTGTGGAAAAGCTTGAAGCTCCTGGAGTAGAACACCTACTGGTTACATCTTACCTTTCATACTGGTTTCCTACAGTCCAACCCTCCTGGAAAATGCGATGTATCCAATGTGCTCCAGACAGGTACTAGATCTACACCACAAAGAGGCCCATATAGTGAACCTTCCACTTTGCACAGGAAGTCTATCACAGTTCATTTGCTCTTCAGGAGAAAGAACTTATTTCTCTTTTACAAAGGGCATTTGTTTATTGTTTATTTGTTTTTGTTTTGTGACGAAAAGCCTCCAGAACCATTAAACTTGATAACCCAAATAACTCTGGGGTAGGAAATTGTCATTGTGGTTTTGGAGTATCTGAATTTAACTTTCTAGTATGTCTACTGTTCATTAATCTTTAAGCTGGAGTGCTTGTCCCTTGTGCTGAAAAAGCTTAGCCATGGAAAACATGACCTCTTCATGAAACATTCTCTGCTGACACCCCAGTGGCCTCCCCAAAGACAATGTTTAGTGACTTAATAGTGTGTGGTGCATTATGCAGCATCCAAAAATAGAGCCAGCTCAACACTAGGTGGGGACTGACTACACCCTCTCTCAGTTCCTATTGCAGACACTTTCTTTTCTTTCAGTTCCAACTTACCAGGTGGTTGTGTCTCATCTTTCCTTCCAATGTCTTGTCTTTATAATGATTCAGAAAAGTGAAATAAGTGATATAATATATCCTTTAAAAGTAAAAGTAGAAATTACATTTTAGCACTTTTTTCTAGAAGACATTTTCTTATAAAGTGTGTGTGTACATATTTGTGCATATGTGTCTATGTGTTTTTTCTGCCTGACTTTGCAGTACACAACCATTTTTAAACTTGTATTGTTTAGGAAAAAAATCTAAATTTTTAACTAAACATTCCTACTTATAATTATTCAATTCCAAAAGAAAGCTGATAAAGCTTACTTTTAGTTTTAGCAGCATTTCATTATTAAGATTATCTTTAACTTTCTTGAAATGAAATTGTTTTCTCTACTAACAGAGAGATTAATACATCCCCAGTGACGAGTCATCTGTCATGTTTTATGACTTTGATATTTTCTCTCATCAGTTCTCAGCCAGGTGCAGAGTGCACAAATCGCTCTGCAGAGATATTTAGGTATCCCTAAATGCTGACACTTTCTCATTGCTTGGATAGAAATGATGGATGGGTTATGTAACAAGAGGGCTGGTGGTTATCTAGGGGATTGCTGACTCTATTCTGTGTCACAGACAAATAAATGGCCAGGAAAAACAGAAGACTAAGCCTCAGAGAAAGAGATAGTAACAACTTTCCATTTGGGGATAGTAGAGGCCTGAGGCTGAGAGTCCACTGAAAGGACATTGACTCTAGTACTTTTTGGGCACTTGGGTCTTTCCCTTTCCACTATTGGTCCTATTTACATACCTATCCCAATGGTATCCTTGCTTTTCTTCTCAGAATGTCTTCTGGGGAACAAGAAGCCTCCATCCAAGGAAGCTCACTTCTGCTTTCCTTGTCTTCCTGTGTCCCTCAAACTAAGCCTTATTTCCCCATCTCAAACAGCGACTTCAGTCAGGAAAGGCATAATGACTGCTCTAGCTGTTTTATGCTGAGAGGAGGCAGAGTCTAGAAGGTGTAGACACCAGAGAGAGGACTTACAAAAGGCTGGTACGGGGCTGCAGTAAAACCCTGGCAGGCACTACATCTAGAACTCTATCTGTGACTCGGAGAAGGGTGGCAATTCCCCTGAAAAAATCGCATCCTTATTAGTCCATAGCTGGTCATTAGAGTGATGAATTTAGGATCTGATTTCAGTCACTTTAATGGCTGTGGGAGTGGCTAGAATCACAGCATGAGGTCCTTCCCATATGACTTCTAGACAGAGAAAGAAGAAATGTTACCATCATTTTATTTTTAGATTAAAACAATAGTGGGCCTGTCTCTCTTGGCTGCAGGTAGATGCTGAGGTGTTGAGTTGGGTCAAGGTCACAGTGTTGTAGATCTGGGCAATATTTTTTCTTATGAAGAAAAGATCAATATTGAGAAGTAGTTAGCTAAATAATGTCTTATCTAGATGTAAGCCTGGTGTCTGGGGAGTATGATTCCTCAGGCTTTGATTACATATTCTTATTAGGTGCTTAAGGATACACAGGTGCCCAGAATTAACCACTATTTTTTTTTAACTGTCAAGGTAGTTAATAATCTAGTTGTCTAGGGTCACTTGGGCTTGAGAGGAACTCCAGGCTCCTCTAGCCTTCCCTTTACCATTTGTTCCATCTATTGAGGATAAATCAAAGACTTGATTTGACCATGCTCCATTTAGAAGCATGAGGAATTTTTTTCCTCTGTCTTCGCCCTCCTTTTGTAGATTGGACACTGACTAGAATTTACCAGGTGAGGTCTCCATGACCTTCCTGAACAAGGGGATATGTGATTTCCCACATTATTCCCCACAGTCCCTTAGCACTTAGTTGACCTCAAAGGTCAAGGTCAAGAGGGAAACTCTTTGATTTAATGCCTCTAACTATACTAATATAGCCTTAAAGTGTGGCTATTGAATACTCAGGAAGACAGTTACACTAGTCTGTTACTTTTACCTACAGTGTAATAGTTAGATAAAACTTGGAGAAAAACCAAACACTTAAATAAATTTTAATTTGACAAACATTTTTGTTTTTCAAGCCAGACCCTCTAACTGTTAGGCAGAGCAGATAAAAAGCTCTATTGATATGATCAGAAGTTTGAATTCAGACCTTTGTAAATTGCTTTAACTTTCCACCTTTCTTTTCCATATTGGAAAAACATACACCCTTTTAAGAGACACAATAACATAAACAAATCAACAATCAACAACCCTAGCCTTGATGATTCCTTTCAAGTTGGTAGAGTGGATAGCATGGCAGTTGTTTGGCTGGGGAAATAGAGCTATGTAACAACTTAATGAAAGAAAGGTGAATCCAAACTGCATACATAGTAAATTAATATTAATTGTGTATATACTGTTAACTATGGGGCTTGGAAAGTTCCCAGGTAAACCTTATAGAATACACAGGGCAGTAATTTATACAGTACAGTGTTCAACCACAGCTGTGCTTTTGGTTCTAAATGGTGTAAGCAATGGATAGAGATAGAGCTTTAGATCACAGGATAAATAAATGTCAGGAGGCCTTTACTCTTTGGCTGTTTTATTGTTCTCCTTTCTTCCTGTCACAGAGTTTTGGGACTAGCCTAACTCTGGAAAGAGGACTTTGGGCAGCATTTTGAGACAAACATGCTTGGGTCTAAAGTGGAAGAACCAAATTCCATTTCCAGGGTCAGCTTCTCAATAAGCTCAAAGTCCATGGGAATTTGCACAAAGGGTGTTTTCTCCCCTATGAAACTGAACCTACTGGTTTACACTGAATAGAAAACTCATTATTGAATCCAGTGACAACTAGCTGGACCCAAAGTCCCAATCCTCCTTTAAATCAGTGTAGATTTGTCTGGATGAGTCTTATCTATTTGGTCATGCACTGGGAGAAGGGACTGGCATGCTTTACTTTTAGAATCTTTAAATGTTAAAAGTTAAAAGCTCATCTCAAGCTAGCAACTGAACTCACTAACATGTAAGGGTCTCCTGTGTTGTACTGGTTTTGACAGCATGGATTGAATGGGCCAGGGAAAGAAGCTGGGCCTATGGTCTAGCTGGCAGGGTCCCTGAAGAGGGCAGAAAAGGCCACCGATAAAGGTGCAACCTTGGTTGCAAGTGAATACCCCACCAGATTGGAGATGTCAGGGTCATGGGATTACTGCCAGAAACAGTAGCAGGTATGGAGTGGAGACTGCCTGAGTCTACAAGAAATGTTGTACCTATTAGAAATGGGAGAGCCAGAGAGGTATGGCTACCCAAATAATTTAGAGCTCAGAAGATCATGAGTGAATTCCAGATTATCAGACACTATGCTTCTTACACCACTGGGCTTCGATTTACTTTGATTTGATTGTGACTGTGCTTTGGCTCCTCACTCTTGGGGTAAGAAAATATTTAACTTGCTTTTTATTTTCCAGGGCCCCACAGCTGATAGGCTGAATTTTCAAAGAGACATTGGGTTTTAAAATGGACCTTTAAAGAGTTGAAAGTTGTAGAAACTATGGGACTTTTCAAGATATAGTACATATTATACTATGATATTAACATGAGATGTTGGGGATAAATAAGAAAGGAAAGGTTGTATTGTGCTTTCATGACACACTGGCAAGAGGTCAATTGTACAGGTTAGTTCTGCCAACCAGAAACAAACTAGAGTCATTTTCAAAGAGAAAAATGCCTCATCAGATTGTTCTGTAAGCATGTCTGTGGGGCATTTCCTTTGTTAACAATTGATGTGAATAGGCCAAACCCACTGTGGACAGTGCTACCACTTGGCAGGTTGTCTATGTAGACAAGCTGAGCAAGTTAATAAGCAGAATTCCATCATAGTTTATGTCTCTGCTCCTGCATGAGTTCTGCCCTGACTTCCTTTTGTAATCAAATGTGATTTGCTTATGTATTCCAAATAAACCCCTTCCTCCCCAAGTTAAGTTGCTTTTGGTCATAGTGTTCATCACAGCATTGGAAAGCGAATTAGGATAATTTACTAATCTTGTTTGAAATGCATTCAGATGTCCTACTTAAATGTTTGCCTGATAAAATGCTAGAGTACAAAAATAATCTAATAAATATTCAAGAATTTTCACTTGATTTTATTTTGTTCTGATTAACTCTTGATATATAACCTACTGTCTTAGTTCAGGTTTCTATTGCTGTGAAGAGACACCATGACCCTGGCAGCTCCTATAAAAGAAAGCATTTAGTTGGGGCTGGCTTACATTTAGAGGTATAGCTCATTATAGTCATGAGGGGAAGCATGTTGATGGAAACCAGACATGATGCTGAAGAGTTAGCTGGGAGTTCTACATCCATATCAGCAGGCAGCAGGAACAGAATGACACTGGGCTTGGCTTGAGCATTTAAAACCCTAAAGCTCACTCCAAGTGGCACACTGCCTCCAACAAGGCCACACCTACTCTGACAAGGCCACACTGTGTAATTCCTGTCAAGTAACACCATTCCCTAATGACCAAGCATTCAAATATATGAGTCTGTGGGGGCCATTCCTATTCAAACAACCACTTGTATCACACATTTGATATAAATAGAAAATTGTTTCATCACTTCTCCTTAAAACTAGGAACTAAAGCAAATCTAGATGTATTGACTCTTGGGTTAAATAAGATGGTTCAGCAGATAAAGGTCCTTGCTGCCAAAACTGACAACCCATGCTCAATCCTACAACACAGAAGGAGAAAACTGATTCCTAAAAGTTGTCCTTTGATGTCCACATGAGTACCATATTCAAAATAAATAAATGTAAAAAAAAATGCTGACTGTCTTCAAAGCTTGAAGCTCTAATTCTGATATTGACAATACTGAAAAAAAGTGAGATACTGAACTGTGGAAGGAAAGGACTAAGTGTTATTTATTTATTTATTCATTCATTTTCAAGCAAAGGGCTGATGTGCTTAGGGAAAGGAGTTTGAAACAGTCCTTCAAAAACTCTTTATAAGGTCACCTGTCAACCCCTCATAGGAACAAAGGATTCCTGGCAGGCTGCAAATGCTGTGGTATGAGGATCTGATTAGACAAAAGTTTTAAGTTAATAGAACATTGTAAGTCTCAAGAATGTATTTAACTAGATGCATTATGTTTCTAGCAATTGTCTAGGGAAACTGAAAAACATTAACAGTTTCATATAGAAAAAAACAACATTGTTTTTAAAATCACAGATCCATAAAATAACCCAAAAAAGAAAATGTCAGTTTATATTAAAAATTATTTATAACACATCTGTAAGACTCTTTTTATAACCAATCCAAGTCAATGTTACTTCAGTGAATAATTCTGAAGGATTTTTTTAAATCTATGTTAACTTCTCTCTGGATTTTTATTTGATTTTCATAGCTCAGAACAGTATTAATTTATGTGTATTTTCAAAGTTGCTGATACCTCAAATTTTAATTTTCTGTAATGAAATTTTAGAAATAATTTGGTTTCTTTCCATAATAGTAAAATACTGTTTTTTGTTTTTGTTTTTTTTCAATCAGGAGCCCATGAAAGTTCATCACTGAAAGAAAATACTTGCCATACTTTCAGGAGGAGAGGCTACAATCTTTTTAGATTATGGATTAGCCTATAGAAAAATATCTGCCATAAATCAAACAGTGAGGGGGAAGATGAATAGGAATCTCACTTACTCAACTTAAGTAAAACATAGCTCTCTGAACAGAAGAAGATGGGTCTCTTCTGTATCGCAGAATCTAATCAATATTTATATGTATAATTCAGCTATCTTTTGGCTTAAAAGGGCTTTTGCTTATTGGGAAATGTCATCATTTATACTATTTTCTACAGAGAAAATATTTTACTGTTTAAAATAAATAAATTTAAAAAAAGAAAAGAAAAATTAAAAAAAGAAAGTTCATCATAGCAGCCATCTTTCCTCCCTTAAGTAGCCTTGAGTGAATTACTCTAAAGAGTTGCTATCACTCTGCCAATGGATACCAGAATATGTGTCTGCTGTTGTCCACAACAACCCTCAAGCAAAGGTTGACTTCCCTTATATTATACACTGGATTGAAGAACATGTAAGGATTCCAATTATTTTAGCCAGCTTTGCATCCTCTGATTTTTCTGTGTTCTATTCATTCTATACTATTAAATGATTTGTCACTCTGTAAATGGCTTCAGGATGCCTACCACATTCCCTAAATCAATGCACTAATTTCTAAAACAAAGTTAGGAGAAAACCATGTGTGACATAACAGAAGTGGGAGTGGCTTGGGGACAGGAAGGGAGTCAACAAGAATGGGTCAGGAGAAATTGGGAAGAGTAGGGAGAAATACAAGACAAACAAGAACAAAGTATATTGATATGTGTGCATGAAAAATTCCATAATGATACCTAGTCCTCCATATGTTAACTTAAAAATTATCTTAAAAGGGAGCTAGGAAGATGATGCAGCTGGTAAGCTACTTGCTGTGCAAGCCTGAGGACCAGTTTGGATCTCCAGCACTTGTGTAAGCTGCCTTCCCCAATAATGATAGCATTATTGACATAATGACAGAGGAAGAAAATGTCTCCATCAAGCTAGCAATCCATAATAGATCAAAAGGAGAGTTATTGTTATTTAAATTGTTATTCAGTGAGACATCCTGCTTGAGAAAGTAAAAAGCAATCTATGAAGAAAGACACCTTAGGTCAACACTAAGTCTCCATGTGCATGCACACTTTCGTACACACACTTGTGCCCTACTCTTGAGAACATACATATACACTGCACACATACATTAAAAAAAGAATAAAAACCTATTGCCCTGAAGGAGTTTGTACCCCTTCCAAAGAGGAAGAAGAGTGAATAACTATAACAAAATACTTCAAGCTAAACACATTACTCCAAAGCTTTGAAGCTGGATCCACATATGAAAAAGAACATGTGACATTTGTCTTTCTGGATATGGATTACCTCATTCAATATGATGTTTTCAGTTCCACCCATTCATCTTAGAATCTTATTTCAGTATTTTTTTTAATAGATGAATATAAGTTCATTTTGTAAGTGTACCGTACTCTCATTACCCTTTTATCATTTGATGGGCACCAAGGCTGTTTCCATGGCCTAGCTGTTGTGTTTAACTAAATCTCAAAGTTTGATTTTACCAATAAAGACTCTGGAGCCAGATGGTGGTGTGAAAGCCAATAGGCTCAGAGAGGCAGAGAAATCACCCAACTGCCCCTTCTCCTCCACCAGAATTCCAGAAAACATAGACCTTTTTCCTACACCATCTCAAACAAAACTCCTCCAGCTCAATGTCCCTCCCCGCTACTTCCTATATGTCTCTCTATTCTCCTGACTCCTTCTTACTCTCTGTTTTTTTTTTCCTGTTCACTTCTTGTCAACTAGTTTCTTGCTCGGTCTCTTGACCTATGGTTGGCTTTGTTTAATCCTGTTTACCATAAGGAAAATGGTCTTGGATTAAAGGTGTGTGCTGGGGCTGAGCCATACCACAACTAGAAACAGATTTTTCCAGTGAGTAATGCAATCTCAGTGTTCACAGTGTGATCAAATATCCTGCAAAACCTAGCTATTATGATTAGAGAAACAGTGAATATGGAGGAGTAGGCATCTCTGTAAAATATAGTCTCCCAGGAATTGTATGACTGGGTCATATACTATTTCCACTCACAGGTTTGTAAGGACCCTCCACTCTTATTCCCATAGCAACTATCAGTTATAATCCCACTAAGAGTGAACAAGGATTCCCCTTCCCCCATACCTTCACCTTGATCCTTTGCTTCCTCATCTCAGCCATTCTGACTAGGGTGAGGTGATATCTCAAAGTAGTTTTACTTTGCATTTCCCTGATTGCTAAGAATGTTGAATGATTTTTAAAATGCTAGCTAGCTTTTTGTACTTTTTTCCTTACCTTCCACTTCACTCAGTTATAATGAATTATGATATAAAATGTAGATAGCAGTATGGGGAGAAAAATATCCATTGGAATTTTATTTCAGATACTCAATTTTAAAAAAATTAAATTTCTAACTAAAACTATTTCATATTGCTAGTATTTTTGTATTAAATTCCAGTAACATATTTATTGACTATATGTCTGTTTCTATTCATTTCTCCTCTTGATTCTTAATAGCATTGTCCTGCTTCTTCATGCTTAAACATTTTTTTTTATGTTCTGTGACTTGCATACAGCAGAACACTGGGAAACAAAAACACTTACACTCTATTTATTTCAAAAGTGCAACTCATTTCCTGTAGCAAGTAGCCTGATTAAAAACTAGTCATTCCGATTCCTCTTCATAGATGTACGCAGAACTAAGGTGAAGCTGAAGTAGATTGATTTAATCTATGATTAACTCAAACTGCAACACACCAAGGTGACATCTCTTTGAAAACTCCATTATTTTAATCAGAATTTGATTGAAGGAAATTGTCCATATTTTAGCTTCACTTTAAATATAGTGGTAGTCAGGCTACAGTGTCACCTTGATAATGCAAGACAGAATTTTTTCCTCTCAGCTACCTCTCCTCTAATGTGTTTCTAAGAAACCAAAGGAATAGGAGAATAACTGTCCCATTGATTTGCCAGTTACCAGCCTGACCCATATGGGCAAAGGCTTTGAAAATTTCCCATGATTCCAAGGCCTAGGTCCTTATCCATGTTAACAATTTATATACACTCAGGACCTCACACACTGAACATTTCTTACACCTCCTACATTCATATGGAAAATAAAGGACCCAGGAATCTGCCCTATAAGCTCTCTGCCTCAGCTGTGATTTGGTGCTGATCATAGTATCTGCCCAAGATATAAGAACCTCAGCCTATACAAGATATAGAATGCACAGATTTTCTGTCCTCAAAAGACCTAAAATTGCTTTCAGTCATTGCACCGGAAACTCAGCCCCACAAGGAACAGAAGACAGGAATTTCATGTGTGTATTTCTCTCCTTTCTGCTTCTAGCAGATGTCTGTCTCCAAAATACCATCTCCTCCTCCAGGGATCCAGCATACGTTTCCTTCCTCCAGGTTGGCAGAAAGCCTGTACTGAGATTATCGTCTGGAATGTTTTCCAACCTTATGTGTTATGTTATTGACCCTGTATTTTTAGTTCTCTTCTCTTTGGCATTTGATAAGAGAAGTTCATTTAGAATTCATAAAAGCGCCCCCCCCCCACCCCTGAGCTTTTTTTTCTGGCTCCTGAAATTAAGAATTGTACCTGTAATGGTTATCATTTCTGCTAAGCGCTAGTTAACTTCTTTGTTCTGGTTATAATTATCTTTCATTACATGGAAATCAGGGTAGTTTTTGGTACAATTATATTTGAGAATATGATTAATAAAATCTCTACATGTTAGCCCTACTGGCCAGGATTCTGTCAAGAAAGAAAGAACATCCACAAAATGCAAAATAAAGTTCTGAGTTAGGGACTTGGCTCAGTTATAAAGTACTTGGTTAGCTATTATCAAGCTCTAGCTTTTATCCCCAGCGACACACACACACACACACACACACACACACACACACACACACACACACACACACACTTAAGGAAGAAACTGCTTATTAACCACAGACCTAGTTGAGGAAAGCTATTAGAAGAGATGCAAAAAGGGGGAACTGTCACTTCTAGAGAAATCATAAACTCGCTTTTAAAGCAAAAAGGAGCTCTATATTTTACATAAATATATAAACCACAAATCTTTCCAAATTGCCATAAGTACATCTCCCAATGGGATTTGTAAATGATTGGCATCATAGCTGGCCATGAAAGAATTTAAACAGAGGAAAACATTAAATGACTTATTTCAATACCCTGAGGTCAGAGTATGTCTGCCTGCCTGCCTGTCTGTCTGTCTGTCTCTGTTTCTCATTCCCCCTTACCTATCCTTCTTCCCCTCTCTCCACAAACACTCTCTTTGACATGAGGCTGATTCTTCTGAGAAAATACCTTCTCCAAGTTCTCAAGGTGGATGAAGAATCACTGTTTTATCATGGTCTGGGGTTAATTTCTGTGTATTGTTCAACAGAGGAAAACAGTTTTAAATAAAGAACTTCAGAGATTTTCTCAGGACTTTGTTAACCTGAAGGAGACAATTACCTGTGGCTTTTAAACACGTCTGCCATGGCTTGACAAATGATTCTCTAGAAGAGGTAAACACATGATGGTTTCTTTCTTTTATTGAAAATAGTCTCTTATTCATACAATATATTCTGTTTACTGTTTCCCTCCCCAACTTCTCTCCATTTTTTCTCCTGCCCCTTCCACCCATAACCAGCCTTTTCTGACTCTCATCAAAAAATAATAGGCTTCTAAGAAATAATAGTAAAATAAAATAAAATTAGGTAAAACAAAAACAAATAAATTGGAGTAGAACAAAATGAAACAACAGAAGACAAAGAACCAAAGAAAAGCATAAGAAACCTGTATAGACATAAAGGCACACACATTATATCTTGGCACACAGAGGAACTGAAAAAACCATGAAACCTTAATATCTATAGGCAAAGGACCTACTAACAGGTTAAGATTCAAAAAATGCTCTGACACAACATTATAACACAAAAATCCTCCATAGATGTCATGGAGTTTATTTTGTGTTGGCCATGGGGCCTACCTTGAGTGGTTTGTTTCTCCCAGTGAGACTCCCTTGGAGAAAACTTATTTTTTTTTTGCAAGAGGTTAATAATAATAATAATAATAATAATAATAATAATAATAATAATAATGATAATGTGTTCAGAAGGCCTGTTTCTCCGGTGTTCTCTACCCCTCTAGCTCTTACACTCTTTCTGACTCCCCTTCTGTAGGGTTTCCTGAGACCTGAAGGGAGGAATTTGCTGAAGACATCTCGTTTAGGATTAAATGTTCTAAGGTCACTCACTCTTTGTACAATGTCTTATGGTGGGTCCGTATTTGTTTCCACGTGCTGTAGGAAGAAGCTTCTCTGATGATGGCTGAGCAAGGCATTGATCTATGAGTATAGCAGATGTCGTTAGGAGTCATTTTATTGCTCTGTTCCTTTAGCAGAACAGTAGTATTTGGTTTTCCCTTAGGGCTCTGGCTTACAGAATCAAAGGTTCATGTTCACCCCGTCCGTGTTAGGTATGGGTTCCATATAATGGCCTTAAATCAAATTAGCTATTGGGTTGTTACTCCCGTATCTTGCGAGCAAGTCATGATTATAGATCAGTGAATATGTAGATATCGTCTTCAGCAATAGGTACTTACTGTCAGTTTGTGGAGAGCACAACTTTGGCAATAGTCTGTGTTGTTTGGGGGTTTCTACAGGACCACTTTGGCCAACATCTTGATTAGATGTAACCCACTCCCAACACTAGAAGGTTCATTTGGTGACAAGAGATATCCAGTTGGTGTTCAGTTTCTCCCATTATTTGGCAATTTTATTTAGATCACCTTCCTATATGCATACATATTAGGAAGCTTCTATTGTGTTTGGTTTCCATACAAACCCTGAAATGGCCCTAACTTTTAGTGTATCTCCTGGCTATTGTGAATAGAGCATCAATGAACATGGTGGAACAAATATCTCTGTAACAGAATGTAGAGTTTTTTGAGTATATGCCCAAGAGTAGCATATTAAAGTAGACCTATTCCCAGCCTCCCAAAGAACCAGCACATTGATTTCACACTATTCCAGCAGCAATGAATGAGTGTTTTCCTTACTCAAGAACCTCACCAGCATGAGGTGTCAGTTGTATTACTGATCTTGGCCTTTCTGACAGTTGTAAGATGAAATCTAAAAGTAATGTTGATTTGAATTTCCCTGACAACTAAAGTTGAACATTTCTTTAAGCTTTTCTCAGTCATGTAGTTGGAGAGCTTCTCTCCAGGTTCCACCAAGCCCCAGCAGTCCCACAACCCACGTATAAAATAATCATACAGACACTTATATTATTTAAACTGCTTGGCCATTAGCTCAGGCCTAACATTGTCTAGCTCTTACTCTTATATTTAGCCCATTTCTGTTAGTCTACACTTGGCCACATGGCTTGTGGCTTACCGGTGTCTTTACATGTTGCTTCTCATGGCAGCGGTTGCTTCTCATGGCAGCGGCTGGCAGTGTCTCCTCCCAGCCTTCCTGTTTCCAGCCTTTTCCTCTTCCTTGTCCCGCCTACCCTATCCTTCCTGCCTGGCTACTAGCCAATCAGCACTTTATTTATACAGAGTGATATCCACAGCACAGTTATTTGAGTTCCTTTTTTGTAAATTCACTGTTTAGATGTGTACACCATTTTAAAAATAGAGTTATTTGTTTTCTTGATGTCCAGTTTTTTTTTTTTTTTTTTTTAGTTCTTTATACCATTGCTACAGTATCCCCCTTTCAGATGTGTAGTTGATAAAGAGATTTTCCCATTCTGTAGCCTGTTGCTATGTCAGAATGATGGTGTCCTTCCCCACACATAACCTTTTCAATTTCATGAGTTCCTGTTTATTAATTGCTGAACTTAGTCCTGTGCTTTCAGGGTTCTGTTCAGAAAATCTTTTTCTGTGCCAATGAGCTCAAGATTATTCCCCACTTTCTGTACTATCAGGTTCAGTGTATCAGGTCTTAGGTTGATGTCTTTGATCCATTTGGATCTGAGTTTTGTGCAAAGTGATAGATATGGATACATTTGCATTCTTCTATTGTAGCCATCTAGTTTGACTGGCATCATTTGTTAAAGATGCCGCATTTCCCCCAGTGTGCACGTCTAGATTATTTGCAGAAATAACAACAACAAAAACCCAAAAAACAAAAACAGGTGTTCATACATGTGTGTACTAATGCCTGGGTTTCAATTTGATCCCACTGACTAATGCATGTCTATTTGTGCCAACACCATACTGTTTCTATTACTGTAGTTCTCTAGTATAATTTGAGATTGGGTTTGGTAATACCTCCAGCAGTACTTTTACTATTTATGATTGTTTTTTTTAGCTATCCTAGGTTCTTTTTTTGTATTTTGATATGAAGCTGAAAATTGTCCTTTCAAGTTCTATGAAGAATTGTGTTGAAATTTTGATAGGGATTGCATTGAATCTGTAGATTGCTTTTGGTAGGATGGTCATTTTTACCATATTAATCCTACAGGTCCTTGAGCATGGGAGACCTTCCATCTTCTGATATCTTCTTCAATTTTTTTCTTAGATGTCTTCAAGGTTTTAATTATACAGGTCTTCCATTGTTTTGTTAGAGTTACCCAAGATATTTTACATTTTTGAGGTTATGGTATGATACTGTTTTTCTGATTGCAGTCATGCTCTGCTTGTTATTTGTACAGGGGAAGGCTACTAAGTTTTTTTGTGTTAATTTTGTATCTTGCTACTTTTCTGAAAGTGAATATCAGGAGTTTCCTGGTGGGATTTTTCCAGTAATTTATGTATATCATTATATTCATGTGCAAATAAAGATACATTGAGGTCTTCCATTCCTATTTGTATTCCCTTGATCTCCTTCAGTTGTCTTATTGCCATATCTAAGACTTCAAGTACTATATTGAATAGAAATGGAGAAAGTCAACAATCTTGTCTTGTTCCTGATTCAAGTAGAAATGTTTTGAGTGTATCTCCATTTAAGTTGATGCTAGCTGTGAAGTTGTTTGAAATTGTCTTTATTTTATTATATTGAGAGTTCTATATATTTTATTATATTGAGGCACGTTCCTTGTATTTCTAATCTCTCCGGGAATTGTATCATGAAGGGGTCTTAGATTTTGTCAAAACTCTTAGCTCCATTTAATTAGATGACCATGAGATTTTGTATTTTTGTCAGTTTATATGGAGAGTTGTATTTATTGACTTATATATGTTGAACCATCTTTGTATCTCTTTGATGAAGCCTACTTGATTATAATGGATGAGCTTTTAGGTGTGTTCTTATATCCAGTATGTAAATGTTTCATTGAGACTTTTTTGCATCAATGTTCACATAGTGGAATATTAGAATTCTGCACTAAAAATCATCTGGCCCTGGGCTTTTTTTTAATGCAAGACATGGATTTAAATTCCTACTGCCAACATTATTTTTAAAGCCAGCTGCACATGTCTGTAACCCAGAGTTAGGGAGTGGAGGAAGGTAGATCCCAGGAGCTTAGCCTACCAGGAACAGTGAGATTCAGGTTCAGTGTGTGAACTGTCACAATAGCATAAAATGAAGAATGATAAAGCAAGACATGTGAAGTCCTCCACTGGCATCCAGAGGCACAAGAACCCATCTTCCACATACACACTGACACACATGCATACATCACACACACACACACACACACACACACACACACACACACACATCCATGTTAAAGGGTATGGTTTAAAATTTTGATCCATACTACAATCTATCATTGCAAATATTTCTCCTGACAAAACGCTCCTGGTTTATGTTTTATTATATCTTATAAATGGAACACCACTGAGAAACATTTAGGGGGGAGACAGGCCTGTTGGGCTTATAACTGTGCTCAAATTTTAGTTTCTGTGATTTGGACTGAACTATGTTAGAGGTACCTACAGTGACTGTCCTAAGACTCTCTAGTTCACTATGAATTGTCTCACAGGAGCTTCTATCTCATTTGAAATTTATTCCTCAGAAATGATTTGGAGACAAAGTTCTCATTGTTCATAATTATTTGAGAAGTAAAGAAGAGTTGGACATTAAAAAGCAAAAGAATGCAGACACGTGAAGTATGTAATATTCAGCCATGGTCTCTAGACAAGTAGAACATAATCTGTTAGTTAGAAGTCAAACCAATGTGTCTGGGAATGTAGCTCAATGTAGAGTATGAAAATAATTTAGTAGTCAGACAGAAATAATGGGGGCTAAGAAACAGAGACAGAACACCCAGTATGCTCACACACAAGCACACTTACAATAACTGGTCAAAAAATGGTGATGTAGGCATATTAAAATGAACAAGATCATTTACAATTTATAGTACTGAAACTAAAATATAGAACCACTGAGAGTCATTGGAATAGCAACAGAATGTCGATGCTTTCACTTTGGATATCAACCACTATATCCAAAAGTTTAATTAAACAATTATATTATTGTCCACTATGTTAAACAAAACATTCAAACTTCTGCATTTTATCTGTTTCAAGTTATTAAAAGTGTTATTTACCTGATATACACATAATAGAAATGGCTCTTCTCCATTGTTTTCTACTGGTATTAAGAGACATCAAACAGTGAAGGGTTAAAGAATTTCAATAATATTATTTTTATTAATGTAAGTGTAACATGTTTTCATTCAAGACATATCAAAGCTATAATTTCTAGATGTTAAAATTGTCCTATGTGTAATGGGATGTCCCTTCTAAATTCATAGAAAGGGTATCTTAACCCTCTAAGGTAGCTGTTCTTAACCTGTGGGTCACAATCCCTTTAGGGACCAAATGACCCTTTCACAGAAGAAACAAGATTTAAATATTAGAAACAAGATTTTACTGCATTAATATATGTTATTTTAGAATTGGCCCATAGCATGAGAAAATATGCATCCTATCCTAATGTTAGCAATGAAACTTACTAAAGACAAGACTGTCAATAATCAGGCAACAACAGGACATTATTTACTTGATGAATAGATGGGAAAAGTGGTCTCAGAAGCAAGGCCTGAAGTCATATGGAGGCTCACCAACCTTGCTTCCCTCTACAAAGCTGATCTCATTAGCCACACTGCTAAAGTTTATTACCAGCACAGACAGAAATTTAGCTAGATCACCAGTTACAAAAGCCTGCTGAGTTATCATAGATGGGAAAAACAAAGACATTACTTGAGACAATCCTGAATTCTTTATATCCTATGACTAGATTCCTTATATATCACTTTGACAAAGAAGTTTTACTATAATAATTTTGAAAACAAACAACAATCACTTAGAAATTCAGCACAATTGGCTGGGAGTGGTGGCACACACCTTGAATCCCAGCACTTAAGAGGCAGAGTCAGGCAGATCTCTGTGAGCTCATGGTTAGCCTAGTTAATGTAATGAGTTATAGGATGAGTAGGGCTACAGAGAAAAATCCTGTATCATCATGGCCCCTCAAACAAAAGAAGAGAAATTCATCATAAATTGTGTAATTAAAATAATTTGCACCAACTATGTGATAACAATTTGATTTGCATATGAGCAGTTATTCATTGAGTACTCTCTCAAAACTTCCTGCATCTGAATTTCTTCTTTCCTTAGGTAGCATATAAAACTTGGTGCTTTTTGTTATGTCCCTGAAGATTCTTCTACACAAGATTTTTCTTTTATCAATTTTATTGCTTTTGGACAGTTTAAAATCCTTGCTTTCCAAATTAACAGTGCTTTCTCAAGAGCTAAAATAATGGTTAGTTGCTGAGGCTGCTGATTAGCCATTGGCATTCATGTCCCTGAACCAATGAGTAGAGAAGGGTTTGATAGACTTTGGTGACAAATCTCAGTGTGACCATCACTAATACTATAGCAGAGAAAGGACAGCCAGCATCTCTGAAATCCAGAGTTCTTTTATCTAACTTCCACATACAGCTGGATATATTAATGCTGATGCTGTTTCAAAGAGTATTAGTTAAGAAAAACTACTAATATTCTGTCCCCATAGGAAGAAAAGCTTGTGACACTCAATCTAAATAGCTGAGAAGCATATGGATTGTAAATGTCGACTTCAATCTCATGACCAATTATAGAAGCAACTGTAGCAATATTTGTTATTGCATATTTATGTATATTAATTTCCACATTTTTCTTTCCTTTACTATTTCACCCAAATGTTTTAGTAGTGGTTATTTAGTCATTAGTTGTCTGTATATTAGAGTTGAGTTATGTTTAAATGAAAAGAATGGAAATAGTTAGCTCTGGATGAAGAATGTATTTGGATGCTGAGCAAAAAGCAGAAGGGGTGAATGATTTTTTTCAGGAAAAAAGTATGAAATAAAAACAATTTCATCTCCAAATTACAAAACATGTAACTCAAACAAGAATAATACTTTCAAGTGACTTTGTTCTCCAACACCACACCACAAAAATACATAAATCAAAAAAATTCTAGTGATATGTCAAAGAGCTGTAGGTGAATATAAATAAACTCTCATCAGTTCATGATTGATGAGGTAGATAAAAGTATGTAAAACTGTGTAATCCAATATATCATGCAGTCAGTCTAATCAATATATTTCAAACAGAACACTGACAACCGGCAACATGGTTTTCTTCACATTCACAGAAACCTCTTACAACTGCAAATGAATCAGGCCATCAGTATATCTCTATGAATTGAAGAGAAATGTTAAAATCATGTAGTTCACACTGACTTCTTTTCCAATATAAATAATCTAAATATGTATCATTACTCATAATTTATATTTTCCCTGCTTTTCTCTTCTGGAATATTCTGCTGGTAAAATACTTTATGGAAGACTTGGAGGAAAAGAATGGAAATGTTTATGAGGAAATTACTTCTGGCTTCTACAGTGGAAAGGGCAGAATCAAGTTGCTGCATATTTTTCCTCCAGGGAATAAAAGCAACACATTCTTATTTCTACTTAAAACAAACAGAACCAGTTACAGATCTTTCATTTTCTCTTAATAAGCTTTCAGATCAACTTAGGCTAGCACTAGCAAGCAGAACTTTCCCTAAGGAGAGAGTTAGAGAAATTATGATTTCATTCTTTTTTGTTTCTGCATTATATAATCATTATGGAGCAGGTTTCTGGCTACGCTAGACAAAGTCTAACAAGTTTCCATTATAAAGATAGAACATTCCAGCTTCTAAGTCTGGGTCGATGAACTGCAAACACATCATGGTGGCTAGCACAGTAGAGCTTAGTAGGTGATTTCATTTTGAGGTACTGATGAATCTGTCTTGGAAAAGCAGGTAAGTTTTGGTTGAACATTGCAATGTCTTGAAATCCTCAAGTATTTCTTTGCAAGTTCTTCAAAACAAGTTATACTAATGTATGTTTTATTTTTCGTAAGCTTGGCAATGTTGTAGCTAATGAGTCCACTTGGCAGAACATAAATAAGCCTGTCTGTTCTCCTAAGCTGAAATTGTTTTCAACATGAAAGCAATGTCTTTAGCCCAACACAAAAATTTGAGAATTAAAGACCAGCGTTTTTCTTTCTTTCTTTTTTCCAAGCACCTTCCCACCCATTTTTATTGAAAATATATTCTTCTCTGGTACAATATATCCTGATTTCAGTTTTCCCTCCCTCTACTCCCACCCTCTTCCTCCCTACCTCTCCTTCTATCTGTATCCACTTCCTTTCTGTCTCTCATTAGAAAAGGACAGGCTTCTAGGAAATAACAGCAAAATATAACAAAATAGTATATAATAAGATAAAACAAAACCATCACACTGAAGTTGGGCAAGGCAAATCAAAGAAAGGAAAAAGAGGCCAAGAGAAAACAGAAGAATAAGGGACCCACTAGTTCAGGAGTCACACCAAAACACAATATTGAGAGCCACAATACGTACACAGAGGACCTGGTATAGACCTATGTAGGTCCTGTGATTGCTGCTTCAACGAGCTTTGCTCAGTTGATTTTGAGGGTCTTCTTCTCCCGATGTTCTCCATTCCCTCTGGATCTTACACTTAATGCTTTGCTTGCAGATTTAATAATGATAAACTGAAAATTTCCACTTCATGTATTTTCTAAAATATAGTAGATGAATAAAGCCTAATAGTGAATATTATTGAACTACTGAGTAAAACAATATTAGAAAGTAGAATTCTACAAATACATTAGTGATTATTTTCTTAAAAATAAAATCAACTCAGCAAGATTATATCCATCTTCCTGAGTACCTTTATTTGGTTATCCCAGAACTCATAAATCAAAATTTTAAAAATATTTTTCAAAGACAAAAGATGCAAAATGACGGAGTTAGGAAGATAGCTCTGTGGTTGAGACCACTTGCTCTCAGAGAGGACCTGGCTTCCATTCCCAGAACCCAAATGGTGGCTTACAACTTTCTATAATTCCAATTACAGGGGATCCAATGCCCTCTTTTGAACTCTGCAGGCACCAGGCACATACATGGTACACAAGCATATATGCAAACACTCATAAACATAAAATAAAATAAATAAATCTAAAAGAAAAAATTAAAAGATGCAAAATGAAATAATTTCTAATTTTTATCTGCTATTACTAAAACATGTTAGATCTCCATTAGTTTGGCTATTTGTCCCTGTGCTTTTCCAATCTTGGTCTGAACAATTCACACTCTTACAGTCCCTCCTCTATCTCGACAATTGGACTTCTGGAACTCAACCTGGGGCCTGGCTGAGGATCTCTGCATCCGCTTCCATCAATTATTGGATAAGAGTTCCAGCACAACCGTTAGGGTGTTTGGCCATCTGATCACCAGACTAGGTCAGTTCAGGCTTTCTCTGGACCATTGCCAGTAGTCTACAGTAGATGTATCATTGTGGGTTTCTGGGGACCTCTCTAGCACTTTGCTTATTCCTGTTCTCATGCGGTCTTCATTTATTATGGTCTGTTATTCCTTGTTCTCCCTTTCTGTTCTTGATCCAGCTGGGATCTCCTGTTCCCCTAAGCTCTCTTTCCCTCAAACCTTGCCCTTCATTACTCCCACTGTCGTCCAGGTTGTTCATGTAGATCTCATCCATTTCTTTGTCATTGGGCAATCCCTGTGTCTTTCTTAGGGTCCTGTTTTCTAGGTAGCTTCCCTGAAGCCCCCAACTGGATCAGGCCCTCTGGATAAGTGAGACAATTGAATAGCTTGAACTGTTTGGGAGGCACCCAGGCAGTGGGACCTGGATCTGCCCTTAGTGTATGAGCTGGCTGTTTGGAACCTTGGGCTTACTCAGGGACATTTTGCTCAGCCTGGAAGGAGGGGACTGGACCTGCCTGTACTGAATCTACCAGGTTGAGCTGAATCTCCAAGGGAGTCTTGGCCCTGGAGGAGATGGGAATGGAGGGGAGGGGCTGGGGGGAAGGTGGGGGGAGGGGTGAGTAGGGGGAGTACAGGGGAACCCATGGCTGATATGTAAAATTAAAACACAAATATAATTAAAAAAAAGTTAGATCTCAGACTGAAAATAAGTAGGAACTTGCTCAAGAAAATTTAAAATTTAATATTTAAACTATAATGTCCAATATTACTCATGCTTTATTTTACAAAACAATTATACTGATATTACATGTGTGGTAACTGGAGTTTTTTGAACAAATACTCTATTTTTTGGCATTTAAGTTATTTGTCAGTATAATTTTAATGTGTATTAAAACTAAATGAATTTTTTTCTTAAAACTATCTAAAATTCTGTGCAAGACTATGAAATAGATTGCTTTCATTAAATATTTATTTTGTTTTTAAGATGTCTATGTGTGTGTGTCTGTGTGTGACTATGTGTATGCGATTGCTGGTGTCCACAGAAGCCAGAAGAGGGCACCAGATCCCCTGTATATGGAGTTTCAAGCAGTTTTGATCTACCGAATGGGGGATCTGGGAGCTGAATGTGACTCCTCTGGAAGTACAGGGCACACTCTCAATCTTTTGAGCAAACTCTCCATCTCCAAGGATTTCTTTCTTAATCCTCCATTTATGTGTGTGTGTCAAGTTCTTCCTTTAGTTAGGAAGTATGAGGGCAATTTTACATGGTCATTTGACTTATAACAACATCCCCAGATAATGCACATTAGTCTGTAAGGATAATTTCTAGATGAAATGAGCATTTGAAATTAGATTGAGTAGAACATATTCCCCTCCCCAGAATGAGTCTTATCCAAACCACTGGCTCCCTTGAAGAGCTGACTAGGACAAAAAAAACACTGGGTAAACAGGATAATTCTCTTGCCTGGATGCTTGAGCTGGGACATCAGGTTTTAATGCTTTCAGATTGAATTGAGACTCCTGCTCTTCCTTGGGCTCAGGGTTGCCAGCTTTTAGAAAAGAACTACACTGTCAGCATCCCTGAGTCTTTTGTTTGCTGACTATAGTGCAGGGGATTTGTAAGCCTTTATGACTCATACTAACAAGTCTTTCTCTTTTCATACACACACACACACACACACACACACACACACACACACACACACATATATATATATATATATACACATACACACATATGATATTACTTCCTTGTTTCTTTTGGCTTTAACAAGGCCAATATTTCTATGTGATCTATTAGAATACTTCCTTTTACGTTTGGAGATTGTTATTAAACACATGCTGTTGGCTGATGCTGGAGCAGTGTTCAACTCCTTGTTCCTGGTGAGTTGTCAGCTGCTGAATATGACTGCATAGTAAGGAGTTTGACAGCTGTAAGGCTTTCATCCTTTGACCTTCTACTAAACTTCGATGACACACTGAGTATCACTTCTGCAGCCACTGTTCCCAGAACTGTATCATGACATTTGAACACAAAATCCTATCTGTTTTTTTTAAGAACCATCTATTGCTATCAGATGACAGTATATAAGCAAATATCCACAGAATAACTGTTATACCCTCTAAGAAAATGCTGAGAACTGTTTCCATAGATGTCTTGATCTATAATAGATTTCAGACAGTTAAAAACACTTTTACTCTGATTGTTACACATTTTTAAGGTTCAGTTTTATTTTTAGTTTTTTTAACCTGATATAAACATGAGAACATATGAATTCATAAGCTACTAGTGATGCTTCTGATGTTACAATATATGTATATGTTATACAATATTCAAGTTAGGGTATGTGTATGAATTTTCTCAAGGATTTCTCACTCCATAGTGCTGAGAACTTTCCAAATATTTTCTCCTCTCTATTTGAAACATGTAGTGAATTTTCATCATCTATACTCAACCTGCTATGTGCTAGCACACTAGAAGTACCACTGCATGAGGAAAATGAAATTAATTCTGGTTTGGAGTCAGACACAATTTAAGAAAATAATCAAACTTTTTTGAACTTCATTTCTCAAGTCTTTCAGTTACATAAACTGCATAAATAGTCTTTGATTAGAAGTCCCAGTTCAAAATATAGATCTGCAAAACAGAGAAAACAGGTAGTTGTTTAGTACTTGGTTTGCTCAGCAGTCCCAAACTGGAACTGGAGTCTTGGTGAAGAGCTGCTGGTCCTAGGTCTACATTGGAATCCTGAAGAAGTAGGTTAAAAATGTAAATAGAGCTTCTTATACCTGAGGTTAGGGTTCTTGTTTGGTTCTCGAGGGAAGCATTGTGAACTCAAATGGGAAGATATTATTTATTATATATGTACATATATTCACCTACTTATGTGAATTTTAGACATTTTAATTAGCTAACCCTTATGGTACTTACAGACATTGTTATTGTTATTTATCTCGCTCTCCCATCCCTAATAGAAGCTCCCCTACTAATTTCCTCCATTTCCCTTATCAGGCCACATGTACCCTGCTATTCCCATCTTTATTGCTCCCCCACTGTCCTATCTAAGCAAAAGATCTCTTTTTACTTTCTTTATTTCTGAAACTACTCCAAGATATGAACTCATACCTGAAGATTTAAAGCTAGGAGTCTCATATGAGAAAAAACATGAGATGTATGTATTTCTTTCTGGTTCTGGGTTACCTCGTTTAATACAATGTTTTCAAATTCCAGTTATTCAGCTGCAAATTTCATTATTTAATTTTTCTTTACAGTTGAATAGTATTCCACAGTGTATATGTACCATATTTTCATTCTCCATTCATCAGTTGAAGGACAGTTAGGTTGTTTTGATTTCCTAACTATTGTGAATAAAGTAGTAGACATTTATTCTCTCACAGTCCTTAAGGTTAGAATACCAAACCCAAGGCACAGGCAGAGCCATGATCCCATGGAAGGCTGGAAAAGAATCCTTTACTTTGAAAGGTGTCACATGAAGACACCAGTCACTGGATTTATGATTTCAGAACAAGGTCCCATTCCAAGACCATGTGTGTGTGTGTGTGTGTGTGTGTGTGTGTGTGTGTGTGTGTGTTCATGTTTTTGAGAGGTCCTAATTAAGCCATCATAGACACTCCACCTGCTATAAAGTTTTCTTATTCACTTAACTTGTGTGTTTGACCTTACTAATAACCCCAGTAAATGTTGTGTTAAGGACACACTGAGTAAAATTCCAACATGGCCCTGTTCTTGTGATGATCATGGTCAAACAAATTCTTTTTGAAACAAAATGCAATCACGAGATAGTATGATAGAAATATCACTAAGAGTTGAAATTCTAAAGTTTAATTTAGATTCAACAACATGATATAGGCTAAATACCCTCTCTATAATTTATAAATTGTAATACATGAAAAATGATCCCAAACCACAGTTCTTCCTTACTATGGCATTATGGGCCAGGAGTGACTTTGAATGAGTCCTTCCATGTATCTCTACCCAGTTTTGATGTTTTGTTACTTAGTCAGATATACCCTGTAAGAGTCCATTAATCGCAAGTATTTGGGAGACTCTGCTAAATGGTATCTGAATTTTGCTCTACATTTAATTTCTATGAAACCATCTGATGTTTTTTCTTGTTTTTTTTTTTCCTTTGTGTTCAGCAATTCCCAGTAAGACTTTGCTTATGCTCTGATCTAGGTTGTACAGTTGACCTATGGGCATGACATGCTTGCCTAGTGACTTCTCAAAGCAGTGGCTAGCTTGTTCCAGAGGTGTAAACAGTTTCCTGTCCTTAGGTAACAATCTACAGAAAGGTTTCGGTAATACTGTTTCTTACTCCTAAGGGGTTAGATGAAAACAGTCTTTGATTAACTTCATTTGTATTCTTTAGGCATCGGTTTGGTACTCAGAGGTCTGGGCTTGGCAGACTTGTGTGGTAAATGCCATGTACTGTGTCAGGTTTGGGGAGCTTGATATTGAATCTTTCACTGTAGTAATTTCTACTGTGGCAAATTAACACTACTCTTCCAAGAATTTCATTTTACTACTGGTTCTGAAAAGAGGTTGACTACAGCAGCAACTGACAGATTTGGGAGGTGAAGGATATTAACTGAGCCATGAATTCCTAAGGTGATTTGTAAGAAACTAGATGTAAGCATAGTTATGACACATTGCCACCAACCTGAGGACTAGCCTTAGTAGGAGGGGCCAGGAGAGGAGGCACTAGATAAGCTAGGACCTTGAGTACCTGGCAATGACAAAACAAGTTTGCCAGCAGAGGAATTCTCTCTTCACTGAGGAATTATTATTCCAGGTATTGACTTTGGACAGTGTTCCTCAGAATCCATCTATCACACCTTGTGTGAACCCTAGACTTATAGCCAGGCTAAAGCCCACATAAAGCATAAAGTCAAAAACATGATCCATGAGGAATAACAATCTACATTGGAAAACCTATGATCTTTTCCATGACATTTTGTAACAAGGCTACAGGAAATACACAGGAATAAATACTAAACGGTCCTGAACCTGAAGGAAGTTGAACTTGGATGGATTTGTTAATATGGATGTGATAAACAGAGACTTTGGATTTAATGTTTCAACTTGTGTATCTCAAAATTACTCTAAAAATTTGCCTGACTAGTTGACTGAAACTTAGAAACAAAGTTGGCCCTGACTGCAAACAAACAAACAAAACATTGAGTTCCTAAAATGCTTTAATGTATCACCAAGGAAGGCATCCAAAACGTTCAAGATACTAGAAGTTAAAATGAATTTATCTATGTCAATTATGTGCCTAACTCCAAACTATTTGATTCAGAAAGGTTCAGAGCACAGTTCTCTCACCAAGTAAAAAATATGTGAGCATCCTTGATAGGTTGTCATGGCTATCCCTGCTAGGCAAAAATGATAGTAAGAACAAGCAGAATTACAAACAAAAAGTGGGGCATAACAGCAGACACTGAGGAAATCCAGAGAATCATAAGAACATAATTTAAAAGTCTAGACTTTACCAAATCATTGGAAAACCTAAAAGAAATGGATCAGTTTCTCTCTATATACTACATACCATAGTTAAATCAAGATCAGATATGCAATTTAAATAGATCTATAAGCCTTAGTGAAATAGAAGTACTAATTAAGTCTTCCACCTCCAAAAGTCCATGGTCAGATTTTCAAAGTATTATTAACACCAATGCTTCTCAAAATAGAAACAGAAGGAACATTGTATAATTCTTATTATGAGGCTAAAATTACCCTGATCCCCAAACCACATAAAGACCCAACAAAAAGAGAATTATAGATCAAATTCCCCTATGGACATAGATGCAAAGAACCTCAATAAAATACTTGCAAATACAAGAACACATAAAAAAAATCATCCATCGTGATCAAATAGGCTTCAACTCAGAGATGCAGAGATGGTTCACCATATGTAAATCGATAAATATAATCCACCATAAAAACAGAAACCACATGATCATCTCATCAGATGCAGAAAAGGCCTTTGACAAAATCCAACATTGGTTCATGATTAGTGTCATGGAGAGACTAGGGATACAAAGGACATACCTCAGCATAATAAAGATAATTTACAGTAAGCCTACAGCCAAAATCACCCTATACAGAGAGAAACTCAAAGCATTATCACTGAAATCAGGACCAAGACAAGGCTGTTCATTCCCTATATACTTATGCAATATAGTGCTTAATGTCTTAGCTAGAGGAATAAGACAACTGAAGGAGACCAGGGTATAGAATTAAGAAAAGAAAAAGTCAAAATATATTTGCATATGATAAAATTGAATACATAAATGACCCTACAAACTTCACCAGGAAACTCCTACAGTTGATAAATGTTTTCAGCGAAATAGCTATATACAAAATTAACACAGAGAAATTAGTAGCCTTCCTATATATAAATGACAGATGAGAAAGAATTCAGGGAAACAATATATTCTACAATAATCTCAAAAACATAAAATATCTTGAGGTAATTTCAACAAAGCAAGTGAAAGCCTTATATGATTAAAAACATTTAAGACACTGAAGAGAGAAATTAAAGATGATATGGCAGATCTGTATAGGAAGAGGAACTGATGCAGTTGAGTGGAGAGAGCAAATCAAATGGAAGAACAGCAAGGCATATAGATGAGGGTAGACAGGAAGTAACTTGCATTTGGAAGCTGTAGAGTTGGTGAGGTAAGTTTGGCTGGTGACTTCCACTATTTCTCTGACCTCTCTAAGGCTTTCACCCCTATATTTGGCTCTGTGTTTTTATTTAATAAGATGATTTAGAAATTTATATACAATGTTATCAGAAGATGAAAAGATTTCCCATGCTCAGAGATAGCTAGGATTAATACAGTGAAAATGGCCATCATACCAAAAACAATATATGGATTTAATGCAATCCCCTTCAAAATTCCAACACAGTTCTTTCTTCCCAATTTGCAGCTTCATATGGAAAAACATAAAATCTAGCATAGCTAAAACACTTCTGAATACTAGAACTGCTGTAGGGTATGGCCACCCCCAACCTCAACTTTTACTACAGAGTTTCCTCTAAATCTACTGACCAAAGCTCATATGAACTCACAGAGACTGAAGCAGCATGCACAGGTCTGCACAGGTCTGCACCATGTCCTTTGTTACATACACAGATACATTATTGCTTCCACTTAGTATTTTTGGGGGCCTCTTGAGAATGTTAATAAGTGGGGTCACTGATTATTGTGCCTTCTATTAAGCTCTTTTCCTTCTGTTGGTTTTATTTATCCAACTTAGTTGTGATAATTTTTTTTTAAATTTTATCTTATGTTTTGCTGCTATCTCTTAGAATTCTGTTCTTTCCTAATGAGAGATGGAAAGGGGATAGACTCACTGAGGAGGAGAGATGGGGGGTAACTAGGAAAAGTAGAGGGAGGGAAAACTGTAATAGGATATATTGTATGATAAAAGGAATCTATTTTCAATAAAAAGGGGAAAGTTTTGGCATAAAAATATTCTGATCAATGAAACCAAATTTAAGACCCATACATAAGTTCATATACCTATGGGCACCTGGTTTTTGACAAATAAGCCAGATACACACACTGGAAAAAAGGGACAGCATCTTCAATAAATAGTGCTGGTCAAACAGGAAGGCTGTAGGCAGAAAAATGCAAATAGATCCATACTTATCACTCTGCACAAAACATATCTCAAAATAGATCAAAGACTTCAACACAGAACCAGATACGTTGAGGGTGATAGAAGAGAAAGTTAGGAATAGTCTTGAACTCATTTACACAGGAAAAGTTTCTGAACAGTGTGGTGATATTTTATTTGTCTGAAATGTGTTTGCTATTTCCTCTGATCTCCAGGCAAACTTTATTAATACACAAATAAAATATCATCACATTTGAGACCGCTTAGAAATTCGTCTATAGAACAGAACACCGTTATCATAGGTACTAAGATCAACAATTAATAAATAAGACCTCATGAAACTGGAAAACTTCTATGTGGCAAAGGACAAAACCATTCAGATCAAGAGGCAGGCTACAAAATGGGACAGATTGTTGCCAACTACACCTCTAATAGAGGGCTAATTTCTAAAATACATCAAGAACTAAATAACTGAAATTAAGAAAACTAATCACCCAATTAAAAATTATATTCAGTTCTAAACAGTATTATCAATACAGGAAACAAATGGCTGAGAAACTCTTAAATATATGCTAAATATGCTGAGTCATCAGAGAAATGTAAATCAAAACTACTTTGAGATTTCATTTTATACCATTCAGAATGCCCAAGACAAATAAATAACAGTTTGTGCTAGCAAAGATATGGAATAAAGAGAGCACTCATCCACTGCTGATGGGAAAATCAAACTTGTATAGCCACTATGGAAATCAACGCTGTGGTTCTTCAGGAAGCTGGATATGTATCTACTCTAAGATGCAGAGATACTACTGTTCGGCATATACGCAAAGGACATTTCATTCTACTACGGAGACACTTGCTCAACTATGTTCATTGCTGCTCTATTCATAATAGACAGAAACTGGAAATTGCCTAAATGCTTGTTAATGGATGAATGAGTAAAGAAATGCCGCCATATGTTACACAATAGAAAAATACTCAGCTGTTAAAAAATGAAGTCATGAAAGTCACAGGTAAATAGACTGAGCTAGAAAAAAAAATGATTCTGAGTGAGGTAATCCAGAAAGACAAATATGGTATTATTAACTTCGGTGTGATTGTCTTCTATAAGCAGCCTACAATTCACATAACTACAGAGGTTATGTAAAAAGTAAGCGACTATGGAGGCCTACACAGGTCTAAGCCAGATTGGATGCCAGCTCTGAAAGGAAAAGAGGACCCAAACTCTCACTCCTAACCTAGAAGCCTTCTCCAACTGAAAACCACTCACAAAGGAAATAGTAGTTTTCTCCAATAGAGTCTCACAGTGTATACAAGCCACACTTAAGGGAAGGCACCATGCCCCATAGCAGATGCTATTTTGGAGGGTTTTGTCTCTTAATACTTTGTTTGGATATTTCTTTTTTTCCCTTTCAAAGTTTTTGCTTATACATTATGGTTTCTGATTTTGTTTTTATGGGATTTCTCTGTGTGGGAACGTGTGCGTCTCTGCATAGATATGTGTTTCTTCTTTGGCTCCTGCTTTCCTATTTGTTTCTTTGTTTTTCACTATTTAGGTTTGTTTGTTTTGTCCTAGTCAGTTTAAAAATTTGTCTTAATTTATTTTATTTTATTAGTTTTATTCCCTCTCCCATTAGATGCTTGCGTGCTTTCTAATAAGAGAGGGCAAGAAAGGATATGGATTTTGGGACGGGGGAAGGAAAGGAGAATCTGGGCGGAGCTGGGGGAAGGAAAACCGTAATCAGAACATATGGTATGAAAAAAGTCTCTTTTCAATTTAAAAAATAGAAGGAGTGCTGCAGATGTAACCGTCTTATTAAATAAGAAACACAGAACCAATTGCAGAGTTAAAAACCACGAGGTCAGAGCAAGAGTGGAAAACCTTACCCTTCACTGCTTCTGCTGTTCTTCCTCTCCACAAGAGACCTACTTCTGTGTGTCCTATCTTTTTTATAGACTTTCTGTTCTGTTTTCTCATTGGTTGTAAACCCAGCCACATGACCTCCTTGTCACTGCCTGTTTGTACAGACCTCCAGGTCTTCTATGGTTGGTATTAAGATTAAAGGCGTGTGTCTGCCATGCTGGCTGTGTCCTTGAACTCACAGAGATCTGCCTAGCTCTGCCACCCAAGTGCTTGGATTAAAGGCATTCACCACTACCGCCCAGCTTCTGCTCTGGCTTGCTCTTACCTCAAGGCAACTTTATTAACATACAAATAAAATCACATTTCAATACAAACAAAACATCACTATATTTCCCCTTTTCTATTTTAATAAAAAGGAAAACAGTTATAACTAATATAAGAAAAACTATATACAAAAGTACAATAACTATATATACCATATATACAAACAATAAATACTTAAACAATGTCTAGCCCATTTGAATTTGACAAAATCAGAGAAAATAATTCCATTATCTATCCAAAATGTACCTGACTCACTTTCTATCCTAACTTATATTATTAACACAACTGTCTTATAACATCTTTCAAATTTATACACTTACAGCTCTTAGTGAGTTTTTCTGAAATCCTTAACAAAGACAGTTATAACTATAACTAACTGATCTTCAACTCCCTCAGAGACCCAAGAAGGAAATAATACTACCTAATAAAAAAATAAAAAACAGGAAATGCATGCAAGCAGCTTCCAAAAAAAAAAAAAAATGTGAGTTGACAGAAACAGCCAGCTGCCTGGACAGTCAGCTGAGGTTTCTCCGCAGTGTTGGGGTATCATCTTCAGCCTATAGGCTTAGCATATCTGACAGACTCATTGTGAACTAGGATATATACAAGGTCAACAGTTTGACCTCACATTTGGTGAGAGCAGTCCACGTACCAGAAACACCTGAATTCCATTACTGTCATGTCATGATTCATGATTTTAAATTCTGGAAATTATTCATTTTTTTTCTTCAATTCAGCTATCCATTCTTCTTGGCTGTGTATATGTGGCTTCATCTTGGCATCCCATTCTTCTCCACATCCCTCTATTAAATGCCAGTCTACTATTGAGAGTGGTGAGCTTAGTTATTCTTCAAGAATAACTGTTTCATCTGCTGTTCCATTGCACATCAGAAGCCATCGGCCTACTCCCTGTTCTGCTGCCTTCGAAGAAAAGGGCACGGTACCTTTTACAGATTGCAAAAGCCACTCACTTCAGGGATGGTGCCATGTTGTCCTGGCTTCAGAAGATGCCTCTTGTTAAAGCCACAACCACACTTGTTTTGGCAAGAATCGGTAGTCCTTGGTTTCATGTCCTGTCTGTCCTGTTTGTCAGCAATTGATTAGAGGATACTTTGTTGTCTAGTGGCTAACTTTTGCCACAATGAAAGTTAACTCCATATGCAGTTTCTTCAATGCCCATATTTTCTCTGAAGTAGATTGGCACTGCCAGGAGCCGACATGTCTCATAGTCATAGCAAAAAAGAAAAATTCCTAAGTTATTAAAACATTTTAAATGCCATATTCTGTAGATAGCTGAAGGGTTTGAAATGACCTGTCTATCTAAAATATATCTGTTTGATCTTGAAAACACACCTAATATTACTACAAGTTCAATTATAATGTCTAACCACTAACTTTCATTTCTATATATCCTAATAGTTGGTAATACTAACATTCAAGGATTAGCAAATTGCATTACATTGTTAAATGAGTGGTATAAATACAATATCTCAAGCAAGATTAGAAATATGTGTATGGTATATTCTAACAATCTCAATCTCAACAATAATAATAATTTGTATACAATGTAAAACAATCCAATCCAATGTAAAGTATTTAAAACTAGTAATTGTCTTTTTCTTTTTTCTTTTCTTTTTCTTTCTTTCTTTCTTTCTTTTTAAAACAAGCACCTTTTGCCTAGCCCTTTTCCTAACCCTTAACAACAACTTGTAACCAACCCCCCTAAACAATGAAAACTATCCCAGACCCAATACCCATAAAAAGACCAAAAAAACACCCACCCCACACCACCCCTTTGGGAATGTGGGCGTCGTATTCTTAAAATTGCTTCCTGCTGGGTATGGGCGAAGTAATCTTTATTCTGAAAAGAAAAATTTGGGGTTAATTGTCAAATTCTAGGAAAGGTAACTATATTCTTTGTTACCCATAATGTCAAAGTTCAGGGTTTATCTCAAGTCCTTATTCAAGTAGTCTTTGAAACTGGATCATCTCACCTAGCCATCTCAGAATTGCTCTAAGCACTTTGTAGACCAAAGCTGATCTGTAGATGATGTTTGTCAGCTTAGTGATATTAGTTTCCACGTGGAATTGTCGTTGTGGGGCCCCATCTTCTTCCTGGAGATTTCAGTTGATGTTAGGCCTGGCCGTGATTTCCTGCAGAAAACTGAAAAGAGACTCGACCACAAAGACATGTATAGGCAGCTAATCGAAGCCTTTTCTCTAGAATTAATTAGTACTCTATATGACCATTATTATCTTAACAAAGTTAAGATATATATATATCTTGTAAATTTTGATATAAAATTCCATACTTTAAGAAAAGTTTAAAGAATCAGAATAGAATCAAAGAATTGAGATTGGTAATAGAATAGTCCCTTAATTAATTTAGTTTTTCTCTTGTCCCCTGTCAGAAGATGGCTCTTTCTTCTGGTATGATACAGGGAGTTTTTATTTTCCTTTTAACAATATGCTTGAGTTTAAAGGAGGAGAAAGCCATTCTCCAACTCCACAGTCAGCTTTAAACTTTAATTGAACTGGGACTCCAAGAAGACAAATAGTATTAATTTTTTAGAGAAGAGCAGAAACAAACATTTAGGAAGATTTATGAAATTTTGTAGATGATATACCAATGGGCAATTTTACTCTTTTTCCTGGGACAGATGATTTGTCCTTTTTCTTCAGTTGTCTCATTTGTCCAGTGTTCTTTAGATTCCTTAGCCTTCATTCTCCTGAAAGACAAAAACAAAAACCCTTCCCAAGACTAATTTTGGGGAGGTTCCCTTTTGGCAAGTTACATCTGATTAAGTGAAAAGGCATGTATTAATGGTATAAGTGAGTTTAAACTGGATGGTCATGTTGGTTGACGAACTATTACCTCCTCTAATTAAGATGTCTCTCTTGTTCAAATCTAACCTTTATTAATTTTGATGGTACCAACAGCTTATCTTCTCCTGCAGAAACAAAAGCAAAACCTCGTCCCCAACTTAACACATACCCTGGTTTCCATTCTGAGGTTAGCACATCCTTGAAGTATATAGGCTGATTTAATTCTGTAGTTTTTTCTATTAACCAATGTCTCTCTGCAGCCGTTGTTCCTTTCTCATTAGCATTGAGAAAATTCAAAGTTAATAGAGCATTGTACAGTCTATTTCTGGGGGTTTTGTTACCCCTTTCTGTTTATTTATCATGTCCTTTAGAGTTCTGTTGGATCTTTCTATAACTGCTTGGCCTGTGGGATTATGTGGTATACCTGTAATATGCTTTATATTATAATAAGCAAAAAACTGTTTCATTTTAATAGAGACATATGCTGGAGCATTGTCAGTTTTAATTTGTGCAGGTATACCCATGATGGCCATAACTTCTAGCAAATGAGTGATTACAGAATCAGCCTTTTCAGAACTTAAAGCAGTTGCTCATTGAAATCCTGAATAACTATCAATAGTATGGTGTACATATTTCAATTTTCCAAATTCCACAAAGTGAAACACATCCATCTGACAGATTTCATTCCTCTGAGTACCCTTTTGGTTACATCCTCCTGGTAATGGTGTCTGATTATAGAAGGAACAAGTAGGACATTTCTTTACAATTTCCTTGGCTTGTTGCTAGGTTATGGAAAAATCCCTTTTTAAACCTTTAATATCGACATGGTGTTTTTTTATGAAATTCTGAGGCCTCAAGCACATTTCCTATCAATAATTTATCAATCTCAACATTACCTTGGGCTAGAGGGCCTGGCAGACCAGTATGTGATTGGATGTGAATTATATATAAAGGATGATTCCTTTCCCTGATTGTATCTAGTAATTGAATAAACAATGAAGTTAATTCTGAAGCATCAGGGATAAATTCTGCAGTCTCAATATGTAATACCACTCTTTCAGCATACTTAGAGTCAGTAACTATGTTGAGAGGTTCTGAAAAATCCATTAATACCAACAGGATAGCATACAATTCCGATTTTTGAACTGAATTATAAGAACTTTGAACCACTTTACTTAAATTTTCTGATTTGTAACCTGCCTTTCCTTGTTTGTTGGCATCTGTATAAAATGTCTGAACTCTAGATATGGGTTTTTCACATACAATTTGAGGCAAGATCCAATCAGCTCTCTTTATAAGATCAATTCTATTGCTTTTGGGATATTTGCTGTTAATTTCTCCCAAAAAATTACTACAAGCTCTTTGCCAAGGTTCACTTTCTGTCCATAATTTTTCAATGTCCTCTTTAGTTAAAGGTACAACAATTTCTGCTGGGTCTATTCCTGCTAATTGACGAAGTCTCAATTTTCCTTTCAAAATTAAGTCTGAGATTTTTTTCCACATAAGGTTTTAATTTTTTATTTGGTTTATTTGGTAAAAATATCCATTCCAATATAATATCTTGTCTCTGCATTAATATTCCTGTAGGAGAATGCCTAGAAGGTAAAATAACCAAAATGAAATCCAGCTTTGGATCAATATGATCCACATGTCCTTCATGTACTTTCTTTTCTACCAAGGCCAATTCTTTCTCAGTTTCAGGTGATAATTCTCTTGGACTATTTAAGTCCTTGTCACCTTCTAAGGTTTTGAACAAATTATTCAGTTCATCATTTTTTACCCCAACAATAGTTGTAGATGAGAAATGTCCCCAAATAATCTTTGAAAGTCATTAAGAGTCTGTGGGCAATCTCTCCTAATTTGCACCTTTTAAGGTCTAATTTTTTGTAACTCTACTTTATATCCTAAATAATTAATAGAATCTCCTCTTTGTATCTTTTCAGGAGCAATTTGTAATCCCCAGCAAGGCAATATTTTATTTACTTCTTCAAACATTCTTTCTAAAGTATCTGCATTTGAGTCAGCTAGTAAAATATCATCCATATAATGATAAATTATAGATTAGGAAATTTTGTACATATCACTTCCAATGGCTGTTGTTCAAAATATTGGCACAGGGTTGAACTATTCAACATTCCCTGTGGGAGGACTCTCCATTGAAATCTTCTAACCGGTTGAGAATTATTCTAAGTAGGCACCATGAAAGCAAATCTTTCTCTGTCTTTTTCCTGTAAGGGTATTGAAAAGAAACAATCTTTTAAATCGATAACTATGAGAGGCCATCCTTTAGGTAACAGAGTAGGCAAAGGAATTCCAGATTGTAGAGAGCCCATTGGCTGAATTACTTTGTTAATCGCTCTAAGGTCTGTTACCATTCTCCATTTACCAGATTTCTTTTTAATAACAAATACAGAAGAATTCCATGGGCTAGTAGATTCTTCAATATGCTGAGCATTTAACTGTTCTTCTACCAGCTCTTCTAAAGCCTGGAGTTTCTCTGTTGTTAAAGGCCATTGATGAACCCATACAGGCTTGTCTGTTAACCATTTTAAAGGTAGAGCTGTTGGTGTCTTTGGAAGATCATCAGTTTTTGTGCCCTGTTCTTGTATAATATGGATGGCTACTGAACACTCATTAGAATAATACCTTATAATATTTCTCTCAGAAACATGTGCTAGTTTATGATTTATTTCTGAGGTTGGAGGGATGTTAATCTGAGTATTCCATTGTTGTAACAGGTCTCGACCCCACAGGTTCATAGCTATGTTAGCCACATATGGTTTTAATCTGCCTGTCTGTCCTTCTGGGCCTATACATTGGAGCCATCTTGCACTCTGTTTCACTTGAGATAATGTTCCAATTGCTAACAGTTGAACATTTACCTCCTGAAGAGGCCAAGATGGATGCCAAAATTCTGGTGCAATTATGGTCACATCAGCACCTGTGTCTACCAGACCAGACAACAAAACACCATTTATTTTTATTGTTAATTTTGGTCTTTGTTCATTTATAGAAGTTTGCCAAAAAATTGTCTTTATGGTTTCTCCTGAATTTTCTGTTCTCTCTGTCTCAGTTGTTCCATTACTCTGAGTAGCCTGGTTTATTCCAATAGGCATTTGGTTATTTAACTGCTCTGAGTAGGGGTCTCCTCTATGATTGCAGGAAAGGTCTGAACTGGATTCACTGCAGGGGCCTGCCTGAGGCCCCTCTGGGTGTTTCCCAAAGACTGAGGCAAAGAATTACCTTGTCTGTCCCTTGTTGATGTACATTCATTGGTCCAGTGTCTTCCCTTACCACACCTTCTACATACTCCAGAAGGAAGGGGCATTCTGTTACCATTGTTCCTTGAAGAAACATTGTTTCTAGAAGTGCCCTGTTTACAGTCCCTTTTAAAATGTCCTTGTTTTCCACATCCAAAACATCTGACATTCCTCAAACCTCTTGAAATTGCTTCTCCTACCCACATATTATCATGATCATGAGCCTCAACATTAACCATGTCTCTAATCCAATCTTCCAAGGGTACAGATCTTGCCTTTAACGGCCTGGTTATTCTCTAGCATGCTGCATTTGTGTTCTCAAAAGCCAAAGATTCAATTATTATCTGGCTAGCTTCTGAATTTGGGACCATTCTCTTTACTGCTGAAGTCAGTCTTTGTAAGAAATCTATGAAAGATTCTTTTGGGCCCTGTATAACCTTTGTAAATGACTCAGTTTTCTTTCCTGGTTCTTCAACTCTGTCCCATTCAAGGCTGCCATTTGACATAGAATTAGAGTTTGGATATCATATAAACATTGTGTTTGTACTGTGTTGGCCTTCTCCAACAAGCTGATCCTGGAAGATTTGTATACCTCTATCCCTACATTGTTTTGCTATGTTTTTAGCTTCCTCTTTGAACCACATTTGCCACTGGAGCTGCTGTCCAGGTTCCAGAACAGCCTGTGCCAGCTCCCATCAGTCCTGTGGTATAATCCTATTATAAGTTGACCAGGAGTTTAACATTTGCTTTACATATGGAGAATGCATGCCATAAGATACTATTGCTTCCTTAAACTTTCATAAGTCTAATATTATCAGACTGCCTAAAATTTCAAACAAAGCCCAGTTTTCTTCCAATGTATACATAAAACCCATTTTTTTTAAATGTGGAAAAAAAACTCTTTTAAATAGTTTCCTTTAAAATATCTGATATAAATGACTTACCAGTTCAGCCATGGGTTCCTCTGTCCTCCCCCCTCCCACCCCTATCTTTTCCCCCAGCCCCTTCCCTCCATTCCCATCTCCTCCAGGGCCAAGACCCCCCTGGGGATTCATTTAAACCTGGTGGATTCAGTACAGGCAGGTCCAGTCCCCTCCTTCCAGGCTGAGCAAAGTGTCCCTGTGTAAGCCCAAGGTTCCGAACAGCCAGCTCATGCACTAAGGACAGGTCTGGGTCCCACTGCCTGGGTGCCTTCCAAACAGTTCAAGCTATTCAATTGTCCCACCATCCTTTCTTTGGAGAAGGAATGGTTCAGCAGAGAGCCCCTGCATTTCTAGCCTCCTCTGGCTTCACACATGTGTAAATGCTTTAAAATGTGATTGCTAACTTTAACTAAAATAATCAAACAGTTCTTTAAAATCAGAATATGCTCTAAGATCTGGACATGGTGCCTCGCACCTGTAATCCCAGTACTCATGAAGCTGAAGCAAGAAGATTGTAACACATTGGAGGCCAGCTTGGGCTACACACTGAGTTTAAGGCTGCCTTCACTGTAGATTGAGACCACATCTCAAAGTAAAAGAAGAAAATGAACAGAGTTCAGTAGAACTACGACATAGAAAGTCAAAGTGGAGGAGAATATTACTTTGGTCTGTGATCATGACTCACTTCATTTCACCATCAAAAATATATTAATTAAGCTTCTCTTATGTGACTCACATTATGCTTGTGATAAGGATACAGAGACAAACATTTGGTCTTTATGGAGTTTTAATTCTTATTTGGAGAGGTAACAGTAAACACTGGCAGTGCTGATATTATTTTAGCGACCTAAAAAATAGAACAGAATAAGATGGAAAGAGGTGACAGCGGGGGTTCTTCAGAAGGGATTCACTGAGGGAGCAGGAGAAAAAGTTGAGGGTGGGAAGGATTCAGGTTAATTTAGAATACAGTAAGGAAGCCAGGAGTTTGGAGGAAATGAAGGTGATGTGGAATCAGGGAAGAGAACAGTCACAGCCCAGGGCAGGGTTCTTCATTTTATCCAAGGAACAAATTCAGTTGGAGATTTTAAACATCACACATTGGACAAACGGTTGTGTTTCTGCTCTCTTATAAATAGATGTCTATGGAACATCAGCAAACAACGTACAATGTACAAAGGAGAAAGTAAGGCACCATCTGTAGGGGGCCATTCTACATGCCCACATTTCCCCAGAGTACTATTAAGTAGAAGCAGCAGGAAATATTAGAAGAATAGAGGGGAGAGAAAAAAAGATAGAAAATACAGGAAAGCCTCGAGAGGGCCTGGATCTTAATCCAACATGCCAGAACTTTATTCCAAAGGGCTATTTATAACAATGCCAAGGGGTGGAGCAAAAGACCTCCCCCTTGGTAGTTACGGTCAAGTGTAGACCCTTACAAACACTGGTACCCAGGCCTGTGGTCCAATCATCCTCTTATGCATCCTGCTGGGCAAAGCCACTAGGAAACCTGGTAGGCTCCACCAACCATGAGAGCAGAAAGTAAGGATTGTAGAGGCAGAAATGGTTAGATAGTTAGAAATTTAGGGCAGAGATGACCACGATTTTATGAGGGTCAGAGAATAAAGAAGGTAGAAAGGTGAGCTAAAAATACTCTAGTACTTATGCAGGAAGTCCAGAAATGGCATTGAGTTGAAGTAACCTGCGAGATAGGAGGAAGGATAGGAAGTATAAAGGTGAAGGGTGGGGGCAGGCATAGAGGAGATGAAGATGGTAAACAAAGAAAGCAGTTCAGAGAGGTTCAGTGACCAAATGGCCCATGCTATGGCTGAATGGAGCAGGTTAGGGCAAGCTCTGACAGAGGTCAGTGGTGAGGTGAATCTGAGCACTCCCGTTGGAATTTCAAGGAACAGCCTGAGCTGGGCCCAAAATGTGAGGGAATATAATTCTTTTCTTTCTTTCTTCCTTTCCTTCCTTCCTTCTTTCTTTCTTTCTTCCTTCCTTCCTTCCTTCCTTCCTTTCTTCTTCCCTCTGTCTCTCTCTGTCTCTCTGTCTCTGTCTCTGTCTCTGTCTCTCTCTCTCTCTCTCTGTATGTGGGGGAGGATATGCCTGCGTGTGTGAATATGTGCACAGGTGTTTTGGCTTGAGTGTGTGTGTATATGTGTGGAGGTCAGAGGTCAAGGTTGTGATTGCTTTACTGCTTTCCACCTTACTTCTCTGAGACTGGATCTCATGAGAATGCAGTTCATTGTTTCTGCTAGACTGGCTGGACAGTGGGGCCCTGGGACTCCTCTGTCTCCCATTCCCAGAACTGACTTCCAGACCCTCCATCGAGATTTGCTTTTGCACTGGTGATGGAGTGCTGAACTCAGGTCCCAGGCTGGGTAGGAGTTGCATTTACCTGCAGAGCCACCTTACTGGCCCGTAGAGACTACTCTTCTTACAGGCACTGTACAGCAAGCATCACTGAGTCACATGCCAACGAATTTCATTTCTAGAAGTCCACTCTCTTTCCAGATTCACCAGCTGGTCCTCAGGCTTTCTGGATGACTAATGTGCATGCTCCCAGCAGGGGTTGGGGTTGGGGGTGGGGGGCGATGACTACACTTGAAAGGGTTGGCTCACTCACTGTCCTTATCTGGTCTCTAATGTCAGTTGTAAATGTTATGACAAAAGGTCATTAAAACAGCTGATGTGGTATTTTCTTGAAAATTATTAGGAATATTAATAAGAAGTAGAAAGCTCAGTTTGCCTTTGCTTTCTTTTTTTTCAAGATCATATCATAGAGGGTAATATGTAACTACTCACTTTAGGAATTTCATGGTTCTGATCATTGCTTTATAACAGTCACCAAGAGAGTATTTACTTTGAGACCTCATTGTCTTATCCCCCTGTCTGTGCATTATATGTATCTACTAGCTTTGCTTTGGAGCAGCAGGTCTGATGCAATCCTATTAAGCCTTAGTTTCTTCCTTCGATTTTGTCACTGTGATTATTTGAAACTTAGGTATATCAATAAGCTACATTTTTTTTCTGCTTCTGTCTCAGTGTCTCAGGAAGTTTTGTTTTAATACATGCCTTGACAAATTAAGATAATGCAAATAAAGTTTTCATTGATTGGGATTCCTCACCCACCATAAAACTTTGAGGTGTTTGGTGATAATGTATCCTTTCCTAAAAGGTTTTAAGCCAGCCTGTTTAGTTTTTTTTTTTTTTTTAAATAACTTCAATTAGTGACAATTTATATACTGATCAAGCACAGGGTAATATTTCAACACATGTATACAATATATAATGATCAGACAAGGGCCATCAGCATGCCCACAATCTCAAATACTTATCCCTTTCTGGTGAAGCATCCATCTTCTCTTCTAGTTACTCTGAAACACACAGTAACTCTATAGCCACCCCATTCTGGTGCAGAGCACTAGAACTTAGATTTCGAGCCTCATTTCTGTGCTCGTTGCCCGACCCACCCCCATTCTCCTTTCTGGTCAGCCTCCCAAGACTCTGGTCTTCACCATTCTTTTTCTGCTGCTGCTGAGGATGACAAGTTTTGGCTTCCAGGTGACTTGGCTGACTTATTTCCCCTGATGTAATGTCCTCCACTCACTCAAGATGATGCATATGATGACACAGCTGAATAATGTTACATTTTCTATAAATACAACCATTTATGTATCAGTTCATCCATTGAATCCATGTTTGAGCTATTAAGACTAGTGCTGTAAGAAAGTTGGGAGTGCCAACATCTTCTTCAACACACTGTTTTTCTGGGCTTTGCATATACCCAGGAGTAGGATTGCTCAATTCTGTGGTAGCTCATGCTTTATTTTTTTGAGGGACTTCCGTACCACTTTCCATAATGTCTAACTAATTTACATCCTTACCAAGAGTGTGCAAGTGTTTCTCCCCCACATCTCAACCAGAATTTTTCATATTTATATTTCTAAAAATATTCATTCTTATTTGAGTGAAGGAGTATCACAATTCAGTTTGGACTTAAAGTTCCACAGGCTTTTTTTTTTTAACATGCTGAACCACAAGTCAATATCTTTTATAAAAATTTATTTATTTATTTATTTATTTATTTATTTATTCTATTATCAGCTCGACACAGTGCAAATTCTTATCCTAATAGTGAAATGTTTCACTGAGGCTTGCTCAATGATTAAGTAAAACCAAAACTTACTATAAGCCACAGTCATCCTAGGGTCCCCCTGCTATGTAGCCTCCCTGGTTCTGTGGGTTGCAGTCTGATTGTCCTTTGCTTTATATCTAGTATCCACTTATGAGTGAGTACATACCATGTTTGTCTTTCTGGGTTTGGGTTACCTCACTTAGAATGATATTTTCTAGTTCCATCCATTTGCCTGCAAATTTCATACTGTCATTGTTTTTCTCTGCTGAGTAGTGTGTATACTCCATTGTGTATATGTACATTTTCTTAATTCATTCTTCAGTTAACGGGCATCTAGATTGTTTCCAGGTTCTGGATATTACAAATAGTGTTGCTATGAACATAGTTGAGCATGTATCTTTGTGGTATGATTGAGCATTCATTGGGTATATGCCCAAGAGTGGTATGGCTAGGTCTTGGGTTTGATCAATTCCCAATTTTCTGAGGAAGCACCATACTGATTTCCACAGTGGTTGTACAAGTTTGCATTCCCTCCAACAGTGGAGGAGTGTTCCCTTTGCTCTGCATCCTCTCCAACATTGACTGTCATTAGTGTTTTTGATCATTGCCATTCTGACAGGTGTAAGGTGGTATCTCGGAGTTGTTTTGATTTGCATTTCTCTGAAGACAAAAAGACAGCCTGCAGAATGGGAAAAGACCTTCACCAACCCCACTTCTGACAGAGGACTGATCTCCAAAGTATATCAAGAACTCAAGAAACTAGACATCAAAATACTGAACAATCCAATTTAAAAACGGGCTAAAGAGCTAATCAGAGAATTCTCAAAGAAGAATCTCAAATGGCTGAAAGACATTTAAAGAAATGCTCAACACCCTTAGTCATCAGAGAAATGCACGTCAATAGCTTTTAATGAAGATGCCAAGGACATGTACTGAAGAAAGATGCCCCCTTGGTCACTGGAACCGGCAAAGCTGGATACTCACATGCAAAAGGCTGAAATCATCACCCACCTCTCATCCTGTGTAAGACTAATGTGATAGGCACAGCAATTATTAGTATGTATATGTAAGATTCGATGCTATGAAGCTTACTGGGAGAAAAGTGGGAGGAGCTGATTCAGAACACTGGTGTGGACAATTGTTATTTGCATATGGCTCCAAAAACATAGAAAATGACTACCACAAAAGGATTATGTGAAGTCAAGAAGCTTATGCCCAGCTGAAGAGACCTGGCAAAGGGAAGAGGCAATCTGCATAACGCAAGGAAGTATGAACAAACTAATCATCTAATAAGTGATTAATGCCAAGAATATCTGAGGACACAAAATTTAAAATACTAAGCATATTATAAAAATGAGAAAATGATCTGAACAAGCTATTTGAGGTTGAATCCTACGATTTCATTATGAACAACATATTGGATTAAAGTTTCTGGAAACTATTATCACAATTTAAAAACTGTAAGACTTTCTGGAACTCCATTTTTAAATTGACTGGCCTCAATTCTGCTTTCTGGCCAAAGCTGTCCATGAACTCCTGACCCTCCTCCTGCAGCCTCCCAAGTGTTAATATCATAGATGTGAGCCACCACACTTGGCTAACTTCCTTTATCTCAATAGGAATTTTAGAAGCAAGCAAAGATTGGTAATTACATCATCTGTTTCTCCCACTGCTCTACAATAGAATCTGGAGAAAGGTCACTTTGACTCTGTAAATTCATCCCCTTTCAACCATACTTTGCTCTTTTTACAGCAAGTTCTCCAGCGTTTCGAGGTTAAACATTGCTCTCTGTGCAGAAAGGGGGAATCAAAGGGAAAATGAAAGAACCAAGAGTCACTTCTCCATGCACTGGAACACTGGTATAAGGAATTGTCGTGTATGTGTGTTGGCTTCTGCTCTGTGCCACTCACTCTTCCCTTGTCCTCCCCTATGGAATTCCTGCATCATACTGCATGAAGTGCTTTCGCCTCTGGCTGTATTCCCAGTGCCTGCATTAGTCTCAACCACCATTGGGAGCTTAACAAAGAAAACATGACAGAGATAAAAGATGTTGGAGATATGATCTGTCAAAGAGTAGCCTTCTGCACTCCTTTTCCAAATTTACTATGCACTGAGTATATGTATTTATGCTTCTGCAGAAATGTACATATGTAAGAAATTTAAGAATAATAGAATGTTAATATTTCTTTTGTTGAAATATTGAAACTTTCAACTCTTACTTATAACTAGTTCTATATTATAAACATTATATGTGAGTTACTCTCTCTACTTAGTATATACTGATTTTAAAGGATAAGCACATGAGGCTAGAAAATTAATCCTCTTAGATTTTTAAATGGACAATTTTAACAGGATAACAAAAATGCTTCAAGTACTTAACATTTCAAGTGAATTATATAGATCTTCACATTTCCAGTGCCTACCAATTATTTTTAAACATTACATTATCTATAGGAAGCACATTTACAACATGAATCATTGTTCATGCATTCAAACTCAACTTTGTGAAGTTAATTCCTTACTTTTTTGATTGATGTCATTTCTTTATTAAACACTGGAGAAAATACATCAACAACAGACAAAGACGAGACAAAAAGGAACCAGTTCTCCAGCTTGGTGCAGTTGCAGAAGTGGGGTACAAATGCATATCTCAGTTGTGAGCAGTATTCTAGCAAGGCAATGAGGGCAAGGTTGCACAAAGAGAGAACTAAGAATAGACCTAAATTCTGCAGAGAGGTTGGCTTTGTGTGTGTGTGTATGTGTGTGTGTGTGTGTGTGTGTGTGTGTGTGTGTGTGTGTCTGTGTGTCTGTGTGAGAGAGAGAGAGAGAGACAGAGACAGAGACAGAGACAGACAGAGAGACAGAGAGAGAAAGAAGAAGAGATAGAAACAGGCAGAGAGAGAGACAGAGAGAGAGAGACAGAGAGAGAGAGAGAGAGAGAGAGAGAGAGAGAGAGATATCTTGGTTTCCATTAGCTTGACTGATACCCAATATGCAGGTAGAATCGCTATTCCCTAAAGGTTTCCCTCAAACCCCCAGAACTCTTTCAATAAACCTTCTCAGATTAAGATACAATTTTTTTTTTAAATCATCTAATACCTCAAAGCCAAGAGTAGAACAGAGACTTGAAATATTTGGCTCCTGACAAATATAGATTTAGTGGTCATTTATAGCACTGCCTGGTAAACTTTTCCTCACACTAATAGCCACTGAGATGCTTCTTAATCTCCCTCTGCATGCAAGCTACTGCAGGCAGTTACATTCAAGGAGTGCTGGATGGGAGGGCTTAGACTCTGTTATCTTGTGACATTTCCCTGATAATTCTAAAATAGGATGAGTTTACCATAATTAGGCAAGATGTTTAATGTACAAATATCAAATTCACTTTGGTTCACGAATTCATTCATGTCAAAATTTTTTTATCAGGAATCACAAGCTGGTTAAGGGGACACTGGGGGCAGCATAGGAATGTATGTGGGGAAAACAGGTGACAACTCAGTTTAGAACATGTTTTGATAAAACAACAATGTATGATTGTCCTGGAACAACTGTATAAGGGAGTAGCAAATCTATGAGGAAGAAATAGATTATTACAGTCAATTTCATTAAAAAAAGGCAAAGCTTTAATTAGAAGGACATTTTGTTTTAGAGTTTTACAGAATTTCAGTACCAGAGGCCAGCTAGACAACTAGAATATCCTAGTGAGAGGAGTGTAACAGACCAATGTAATCAAGCAAATACTTTTAACACAATTTCTGATTGCTAATTTTTTATTAATAGTTTAATTAATAATAATGACATTATTAGGAGGCAGAATAAACCTCTAACAGTTATGAGATATTATTTCCCCATTTATTTCTGTGACATCATATATGATTGCATCCTGGTTCTGTCTATTTGTCCCTGTGCTTTTTCCAATCATGGTCTCAATATTTCTCGCTCATACAATCCCTCCTCTCTGGTGCCAATTGGACTCCTGGAGCTCCACCTGGGGCTCAGCCTTGGATCTCTGCATCTGCTTCCATCAGACACTGGACAAGAGTTCTATCATGACAGCCAGGGTGTTTGGCCATCCAATCACCACAGCAGGTCAGCACAGGCACTCTCTCGATCATTGCCAGTAGTCTGTAGTGGAAGTATCTTTGTGGATTTCTGGGGACCTCTCTAGGGCAAGGGTCAGGGGAAAGAGAGCTTAGGGGAGAGGGAGGTAGCAGCTGGATCAGGTGCAGAGTAGGAGAATGGAGAAGGAGATAGCATGATGAATGAAGACCCCAGGGGAATAGGAAGAAGCAGAGTGAAATTAATTCTTAATGGTATTAGTAGTCTATTCTATTTCTCTATGATAGACAATTTTTAAAAGTTTGGATATTGATAACTTTAACAGAGTGACCTCTATAGGAATTAGATGACAAACACATGACTAATCTTAGCAATTAACATTGTGTGTGACAGTTGTGTCCAATACAGTACTGATAAATATATACAAGGTGAATGAGAGTAAATTTTCTTCAGTTTTTGTGTCTTGTTGTGCAAGAGTTTGGAATTTAAGACTGACTACATTATTCTCATTTATATCTTTGGACACTGTAGAGCTATTAAGTCCTACATCCTACTAAGTGCAATTCCAAGAATGTTGGTGTCCTTACCCATCTCTATATTATAAATATTGGAAAGATACTAAAAATAATTACCTTTTTATTTATCTTGTTTTGTTAGGTGTTGTTGATCACTGACTTTATATAGACTCCCTATTGAGTATAGTGGAATCTTAAATATTTCCCCACAATGGATTTTCCCCCAAGAATGTAATTAAATGAGAATTAAAGAGAATATACAGCCAGCCTTAATATTCACAGATTTAACCAAATGTAAATCAAAAATTTATAAGAATTAATCTTATAGGGAACATGTTTCTTCTTCTCCTTATACCTTCTAAATCAAAGGAGCATGACAATTTTTATAGGGCATTTATTTTTGTACAGTATTATATATAATACAGAGATGATTTTAAAATATAGGAGATGAATATGACTTAAATTCAAAGGTTATATCTTTTTTATTTTAAACTAATTCCCTAGGATCTCAGGAAAGACTATGATGGCTTCTAGGGTAGAGATAAATTTGTTTAATTTAAGAGAAGTCTTTTTACAATGGAGTTATTTTGTTAGAATAGCTTGGGTTTGTAAAATTGTGACCCAAACAAAAAAGCATCCTCTTAAAACTGGCATTAGCTTTCCTCAATAGGCAAAACCAAGAAAAAGTTAAAAGCACTTGGGCATAGTAGACTAATCTGAATGTTTGAGAGAAGGATGATATGATTGCTCAATATATATATATAGAGAGAAACATAAAAATCATAACATATAAAAGTTTAGCTTTTTTGTCAAATTCCCGATCCTCAACAATGTCATGTCTATCAAGAATCTGTCATGAGAAAATGATAAATCCATTCAGCTACTTTTTCATTGCTGTAATAAGACACTGAGTCCAGGGAACCTGTAGAAGAAAAACTTTATTTGAAGCTTACAGTTTCAGAGGGCTAGAGTCCACGCCTGTCAGGAGAGGGAGCATGCTAACAGGCAGACAGGAAAGAGGTTGGAGCACAATTTCACTTGACTCACAAGGCAAAGAGAGAGCTAACTAGGAATGGTGTATGCTTTTGAAACCTCAAAATCCTCCTCCAGTGACATACCTCTTCCAACAAGGCCACACCTCCTAATCCATCTAGTGGGTGAGGAAATATTGGATAACTTCAGTTCAGGTATTGCTGTGATTTTTTCCCCCTAAACCTTCCAACCATATTACTCAAAAAAGGGGTTCACTTTGTTCAGATTTGTCTAAAAGACATAAAGAGAAGAATCCTTGGGAAAGCCACATCATACATTATACAAATGTCCTGGCTGTAACAAAAGGGGCAACTAAAACTCTGTCTCTGATCTGCTTTTCCAGATGGTATACTTGCAGGATGCTGGAGTAGTAGCTGAGATCTCATATCTTGTTCCAAAGTATAAGGCAGAGAGACAGAGACAGAGACAGAGAAACAGGAAGAAAGAGGTTGTGAATGATACAAGTTCTTTGAAATCTTAAAGCCCACCCTCAGTAACACACATCCTCCAATAAGACCACATCTTAAGATCCATAATTCTTCTCAAACAATTCTATCCTGGAGACCTAGTATCCAAACATATAAGCCTCTGGGGACCATTCTTATTCAAACCACCGTATCTAGGGAGAATGAGGCCATATCCTGGTTCTAGCTGTGTATTTCATGTTCTCTACCAAAAATTTATCTTCACCTCTGTTTTCTCTAAGGAAATCGAAAAAGAAAACAAATGTGCAATTTAATAAGAATTTTCAAAGTGTATGTGTATTTCCATAGTATTCTTCAGGCAAGAAATTATTCAGCTGTTTAGATTTTGATTGTGTGCTTTCAACGATATAGAATCTTAATCCCTTATCTGTGAATAAAGCTTTACAGTGGTGGATATTTGTGGATGTTGCTGAGATTGTATTATTAAGGGGGACCCTATCTCAAAATGACTCTCATTCTTACAAGAAGAAGGAGACAGAGAATGTGCTAAGAGACATGCAAGGACAGGACATTTTTGTAATATTGAAGCACAGATTGCGGTGATGGGTGATGGTTCTACAAATGAAAGCATGGAAAAGAATCCTGTCAAACACCAGAAGTTATTGAAGTCAGAGAAAGATTCCCCTTTACATGGCTCAGAGAAGCAAGACCTTAATGATACATTGATTTCAAATATCTACATCCAGGGCCATTGTAACAATAAAATTCTGTGGTTTCAAGAAAAAAATCAGTATCTGTAATAATCCACAGGAAAGAAACTAAAACATAAACATGAAACTAACAAAAACAAAATAGAATGAGCCACTTCCCCATGTTTTTAAGCATCTCATGGTATTTCTATATGTCCTTTAAAAAAATAAAATAAAAAAATAAAAAAATAAAAAAATAAACCTCCACTTTGGAAATCAATATGGTGCTTCCTTAGAAAATTGGGAACCCATCTCCCCAAGACCCAGCTATAGCACTCTTGGGCATATACCCAAGGAATGCTCAATCATACCACAAGGGCATTTGCTCAGCTATGTTCATATCAGCATTGTTTGTAATAGCCAGAACCTGGAAACAACCTAGATGCCCTTCAGCTGAAGAATGGATAAAGAAAATATGGTACATATACACAATGGAGTACTACTCAGCAGAGAAAAACAATGACATCATGAGGTTTGCAGGCAAATGGATGGATCTAGAAAACATCATCTTGTTTGAGGTAACCCAGACTCAGAAAGACAAACATGGTATGTACTCACTTACTCATAGTAGGATACTAGATGTAAAACAAAGATGACTAGACTGCTACACAACTCCAGGGAGGCTACCTAAAAAACAGGACCCTAGGAAGGACACAGGGATCATCCAATGACAGAGAAATGGATGAGATCTACATGAACAACCTGGACGACAGTGGGAGTAATGAAGGGCAAGGTTTGAGGGAAAGAGAATTTAGGGGAGCAGGAGATCCCAGCTAGATCAAGAACAAAAAGGGAGAACAAGGAATAAAAGACCATGATAAATGATGACCACATGAGAACAGGAAGAAGCAAAGTGCTAGAGAGGTGCCCAGAAATCCACAATGATACCTCCACTGTAGACTGCTGGCAATGGTTGAGAGAAAGCATGAACTGACACACTTTTGTGATCAGATGGCCAAACACCCTAACAGTCAAGCTGGAACTCTCATCCAGTAACTGATGGAAGTGGATGCAGAGATCCTCAGCCAGGCCCCAGGTGGAGCTCCAGGAGTCCAATTGTCGAGAAAGAGGAGGGATTGTATGAGTGAGAATTGTTGGGACCAAGATTGGAAAAGCACAGGGACAAATAGCCAAATGAATGGAAGCACATGAATTATGAACCAAAGGCTGTGGAGCCCCCAACTGGATCAGGCCCTCTGGATAAGTGAGACAATTTAACAGCTTGAACTGTTTGGGAGGCACCCAGGCAGTGGGACCCAGACCTGTCCTTAGTGCATGAGCTGGCTGTTTGGAACCTGGGGCCTCTGCAGGGACACTTTGCTCAGCCTGGAAGGAGGGGACTGACCCTGCCTGGACTGAATCTACCAGGCTGAGCTGAATCCCCAGGGGAGTCCTTGTCCTGGAGGAGATGGGAATGGGGGGTTGGCTGGGGGGAGGTTGGAAAGGGGAAGGTGGTGGAGGAGGGAGGACAGAGGAATTGGGTGGCTGATATGTAAAATTAAATTAGATTATAAAATAAATTAAAAGAAATATTGGGAAGCATTTTGTTTGCACCCAGGTTAGTTTGACATGCCATGTCTGTCTAATTCTTCTCTGGAGTTTGCCAACTCTCAAGCTCTCCCCTTCGTTACCAATTTCCAGATTGTTCTTACTTCCCCACATCTGTTTCCCCCAGCCCCTGCTTCCCTGTCTTCAAGTGCCCGTGCCTCGCTTCCAGTCCAGCCATTCTTAACCTGATATCACCATGCCACCCACCAATGGCTCCCGTGGTTCTTTCCTTATTTCTGAAACAGAGTCAGACTTTCCCAACCAATTTCATTAGGATTCCTCAACCTCCTCACAATTTACATTTTGAACTGGGAAATTCTCTGTGGGAAGGGCCTCCTGCTGGGAGGTGATGAATCGTCTTGACTTTTCCCTAGCATTAGCCTCCCATTTTAACACCCCAAACATCTCCAGGTACTGGGTAATGTTTGCTGAAATACGAATTGTACCAAGTCAAGCACTATTGATCTGGACGTGCCCAGTTTGTGAAGCTCGACACCTCATCTCCTGCTACCTTTGCTGCTGTGCCTCTTCCTTGTTTCAGATCTGGGAGTTTCATCGGGGACTCCTCTTTCTTTCCCCATATGCACACACACGATATTCATCTTTTATTTTCTTCCACTAATGCGGCAGCAATGATTTAAACAGATACTTCCTAGCACTTGCAAATGCAGTTTCCATCAGCAGCAGTTGGTTAATGTCTTTTAAATTAGTTCCCTTTGCTTTACCAACTTCAATAATCTTGTCTTTTTAGTTAGAAATTTGAGCTGATGATCCAGTTGTTATCCACATGCTCTTTTTGTTTTTTAATACTGATTTTTAACCAGTGATTTTGAAAAGGATCACCTATGTATTTTTGTTGTTTATCCTGATTTATTTCAGCACAACAAAATGAGTATACATCTGAGCATTTCTCTTCTTTCATGTGTTACCCTATTTGTATTATTTTTAATTTTACTTAAGATATTGATACAACTGTCTGGACTATTTTCTAAAATTACTTCATATAATTACAACTGGGGTCTGAGCTGAAGTCAAAAATTTGATAAATTAATAAAAGCCATGAATATCAAATCCTTTCTTCTTGAATCTATCAATATTGCTTAAAAATTAATTTGATCACTTTTCTTATGACTCTCTTTTGACTATCTGCAAAACAAACAAACAAACAAAAATCAAAACATGGAAACAGCCAAACCTGTATTTTTTATCCTCCATCCTTTTACTGCTCTGCACTATTAAACTTTATTGAAAGACAGTATACCCTACATCCTGTCACCTACTTACTGAAATATTTTTTGCTGATACAAAAAAATATGTCAAATAAAATAACTCTGCCTCCACCACTACAGAATAGCATCTTATGTGAAACTCATTTTACAAAGATGACAAAAAACCTCTTAATTGACAAATCTAGTGCTTTTTCCAGAAATTATTCTTACACAATATAATGAGGGATAACTAACACTACAGGACTTTTAAAAAAGCCACATTAAAAATGCTAATATACAAACTTATAAAATATACACATATACATTTTAAAAAGTTTAAATGGAGTTATCCTAAAATGAGGGACAGTATCCCAACTAGAGGCCATATGCAACCAAATAAAAACCTCTAGTACCAACAATGGATTTCTTCTTTTTGAGTTGTCCAATGGGGTTCCATAAAACACCCCCACCATCACAACACATTCCAGGTCATTGCCAAATGCTATTAGCTACTTGCCAAATCTTTATGGTGAGACTCTATTGCTGAAGACACCACATATTTGAGTCTTACCATGGAGCTAGTGAGCTGGAACTCAACTGGAAGTTTCATCCATATGATAAGCATTCATAGTTCTGGAAATTGCCATACATGGTACTGGATGAGGAAAGTAATCATCAGTCTCACCCATCTGTGAACCCTGAAAACTACAATAAAGGCCTCCCTTCTAAGATATGACCATGTGTGCAATAGTGGCTTCAATGTTAGGGAAACAACCAACCACTTTTTAAATTATTGCATGTAATGCTCACTCCAAGAGTTAGAATGTGGGTATCTGATACTGTCTGTGAGGTCAATAACCTGCCTCTAGCTAGATTATGGGCCCTTGCAGAAAACCCAGTAAATAGACACATCATCACTAAAGCCAATCCTAATGACTTACTGTCATAATTATATATCAATATATCCCCTAATCCTCTTCAGAAAAAATTATTTTGACAGTGTAAAGCAATTAACATAAAGACTCAAAACTAATCAATGTGAAGAAAAAAAGACACTTTGTAGTACTCCTCCCTAAATGGGATATCTGTATCACATACCTCCTGTCAAAGCCCATGGATCTATGTGGAAGAAAGTATGAAAAGATTGTAGTAGCCAGAGGTGGTGAATGACTTCAACAAAACCTAAATCATCACTTTCTTTTTCTTTTCTAATAAAATTGTATTTTAGTTGCCTCCACATGCCAGATTTTGAACAACCAATTGGTATTTGCTGAAGGGATTTTTTTCTGTCTTTTTGAAACATGGTAGAAACTTGGAGCTTAAATAACTTAAGAATTTTGGGAAAGGGCCTTTGTTCATTGACTATAATTGGCAATTGTCACCATCCACAGGTTTTTCATGCTTGATACTTAATACCACAGCAGAGTTTGAATTTCAATTTTTAGACTCAGTTCATAAGAATTTACCTCAGGAACTATTATACTTTATATCTCTACTGTGCTCTTAAGTGAGGTCATTATTATCTTTTATCTAGACTATTAAAAAGTCCTTTTCTGCTCTATTTTTAACTATTCTGCCTGACCTGTGTCTCTCTTCATGCAGTTACACTTTAAACATAAGTGTATGTACTTATCCTTATCCTAAAATATTCTATGATTTTAAAAATGCAATGGTTCCTTCACCTTTTGCTTCTACTTCACAATTCACTTGATCCCTTCTGACCTTTATTTGATCACACATGTACAATAAGTTAGGATCAACAGACTGGTGCATTCTTTTATCCAAGATAGCAGAAGCATGGGATCTCAAACATCCCAGGTGCATAAATTCTGGGAGGCAGAGGAAATCTCTAAAGCCTGTGCTCTGAGGGCATCTGATATGACACTAAACAGAGTTCCTATTTATTAAATCCTGGGCAGGTCTAAGGGCCTGTTTTGGGGGAGGGTTCATTAGTGATGGACTGATTCTCAAGTAGTAACATTAGTGTAATAAAGAAAATATATTAATAAGAGGCACATGCCCTCCAGAAACCAAAAGGACTTAAAAGTATTGGATTTGTATGTTCTGAATGAATTCATCAAATAAAGCCCATACAGAGGGTGTCTTCAATGTAATATCACATTGTCTTACTTATTTTCTATTGTTATGAAGAGACATGATAACTAAGGGAACATAAAACAAAGCACTTAATTGGAATCTTAATATTTCAGAGGGTGAGTCCATGACCAGGTAGCAAGAAGGCAGACATAGTGTTGGAGCAGTAGCTGAGAGCTTACAGCCTATCCACAAGAATGAGGCAGAGAGCTGAAGAGATTGGGCCTAGTGTGGGCTTTTCAAACTTCAAAGCCCACCCCTTCAACAAGTTCACACCTCCTACTCCTTTCCAGACAGTTCCACCAATTGGGGACCAAGTATTCCAAGATGTGAGCCTATGGGTACCATTGTCATTCAAATCACCACACACATCTACACTTCCAGAGTAAGTTAGAGGTTAGATGCACTAAGACTATGCAAACATATCATGTGGGGTCAAAGGTGCTGAGTTCCTTATGGTACCTAGTAGATGAGTGTGTGTCCCTTCAGAGATGAAGACAAACTGTGGTAGGGAGGTTGTTGACAGCACATTATCATGTGGAGGGTCCCTGCAGACTTTACAGCCAGCAAGGACAATGATCAGGGTGAGGTAAGAACGAAAATCAAATCAGCCTGATTTAGATCATCGGTTCCGGGCCAGGACTACTTGGAATCTGACATCAACCTGCATATGTTTTTTGCCATATTTAAATGTAACACAATTTCGGGAAAATGTCTTTAGACAACAGCTAACTGAACCCTGTGAGTACAACACAGCTTAAGACAAGTTTACATTAACACACTTTGCAAGTGCATATGACTTCTTCCATTAGATGGGTTCTTGTTGATTTAGAAACAATACTGTAGATAATCATCTAGGGAGAAAGACTGAGGTAAGAATAATGTCTGGATGTCAGATAACACAGAAGTCACTTAGGATGTTGTAAAGTACAAATGGCATTTCTCAGGAGGATGAGTTTTATGGCCTAGAAACAATGCTCAAGTTTTAGGGGAAAAGGATCTGGGCTAAGCAAAAAAAAAAAAAAAAAAAAAAAAAAATTCTGGGAGATAAGGGCGGAGCCTCATTCATAAGACAATAAAGGAAAACCAAGTTGTAAACTACATCTTTTCCCAGCATTCCAGTAGGATAAATATCTCTTTCCTTTGAAGGATGCCTTCAAGTTTAACTTTCCTGGCTTCCCTAATGCTTATCTGTGTACACAAACTCTTTATGCCCACTACATTAACAGAATCAATAACAGCAAAATACTTAGTGGTTACAGATTAGGTGGAGATAGTAATTTTAATTAACACACAATACGAAGTCTGTGTTTTAATGGATCAGGAGCTATGATTGTTGGTTTTGACGGTGCTCTTACCCTGTGAGGAAAAGTCACAAAACACAACAGAATCCACTAACAAGAGTTTTATTAAGATGAGGAGAGAGGGATAGATGTGAACAGGCCTGTGGAAAGACACCTGTGTGAAGGGAGCCAGGGAAACATGGCACAGGCTTATAAAGGCTGAGCTACACCTGCACACACAGGCTTGCTATTTCATGCATGCACATAGATCATGTGGTTGCACTGCATGCTTCACGCAACCACGTAGCCACAGGGTCATGGGTCATGCAGGACGTTTGACCAGGAAATGACTAGGCAGAAATGACTAAGTGTCCCGCTGGGCATGAGCGACCATGCCTGACCTTAGGGGTGTGTTGGGAATTTCTATCAATGATGATTAATTTGATAGTCAGCCTGACATAATCTAGAGTCACATGAAAAATGTTCCTCAATGAGGGATTGTCAGGTTGGTCTATGGGAATGTCTGTGGGGAATTGTCTTGATTATGTTAATTAATACAGGAAGACCAAAAGTGGGCTTCTCTGTTGTGTGGAATTTTTTTTTGTGTGTGTTCTGACAAATAAAGCTTGCCTGGAGATCAGAGCTGTCTCTTAGTTATCTGCCATTTGGAGGCTGATATGATTAAAATTGGTATATAGGTCTCAGAAAGTGAATGCACAGGGGTTTGAGTCTAGATGTACTCAGCTGTTGAAAAGGTGAACTGACCCATTGCTAGGTGAAAATAATACTCAAAACAAACAAAACTTTTACATTTGTTAAAAAGACTTGGTCCTAAGCCACATGCCAGGGCTCTGAAATAATTGTCTTGGGCAGGAGTCTGGGAATCAGCAGGTCTCCAGGGAAGCCTGTTTATAGTAAGTAGTTGGGATCATAAGCTAGGCTCAGGAGTGTTTGGTTTGGAAGGATGAATCTGGCAGCTGTAACCCTGTACCCCTACATTACCTTTTACATCCCAGCCTTCTCACTGGAGAACTGGATAGAACAATAGCATATAGCACGAGTCTTAAAAGGTCTTATTAGTAAAAACAAACCTAGACCCAGCTATTAGGGTGAACACTGAATGATCAGAGAAACAGAACAAGCCACATCCAATCTCTCCTTGCCAGTTCCTCAGCTGATCTTGTTTCCTCAGACTTGAAAGCCTCTGTGTCCTCATCTGAATGGATTTCAGCTGAACTGCTGCTAAAAGCCTAAAAGCATAAAAAGGCTAAAAGCTTCTAGTTTCTGGTCCTCATGCCTTGTATACCTTTCTGATTCCTGTCATCACGAAATGTGTCTTTCCCAAGCAAGACATGAGATCTCAAGTGCTGGGATTAAAGGTGTGTGTCGCCTTGCCTGGATATTTCCAGTGTGGCTTTGAACTCACAGAGATCTGGATGGATCTCTGTCTCTAGAATGCTAGGATTAAAAGTGTGAGTTCCACAATTTTCTGCCCTCTATATCTAGCGGCTGTTCAGTTCTCTGATCCCTAGATAAGTTTATTGGGGTGCACAATGTATCAACCACAATAGCACCTCTGTCCTGAACTCTAACTAAACATTAAGTGAGATAATGTATGCAACATGCCTAGAGTACTATATACAATTGCTTATTATAACCTTAGACATTCATGAGCTTTAAAATACCTTTTAAGAAGAAGATTGAAGAGAAACAAAGGCTGTCTGTGTAAGCCTGTCAAGACATTATGGCCTGACACAAATACCAAGCCTAGGCCAAAATGGCTGATGCTGGGCATCAGGTGGGCTATGAGTCAGCACAACACGGCTGATGTCAGATGACCAGAGAACCTAAAAGTAAACAGTGACATAATCCGTTATAAATCTATTCCTGAAAGAATGCTTCTTTTGTATGATTTTGGATAAGTACGACCTTGAATCAGAGCTAAGTTCCTTGCCTTAGCCCTCTAGCTTTGTAAGGAAGCCTACACAGATCAGTGGGTGCCTACATGCACCCTGTGTGTCTGTAACTAACTGAATACAGCCCATGTGTGCCAGCATGTGCTGGTGCCTGCCAGGATCTGACTGCTTAGCATCTCATGTGCTGGTAAATAAAGTATTTATCTGTCTATTACTCTGCAAACTCTCTGCAACATCCTGAGTGCACAAGACCCTTCTCTGTTCCTGGCATTAGAACTTGGACCTTACAAGGGGGAAATCTAAAAATTAAGTATTTTAAAACACTTCATTTAAAAAAAGATTGTGGTGTTTCATTAGATTTAGAGAAATGCTGATAGAGTATCCAAACAAATATGTTTCCCACTGGTGTTTATTTTAGCAGTCACTGCTCAGCATGGCCATGAGCAACCCAACTTCCCTTCTATTCCATTCTGATTTCAAATAAGACACTTTAATTAGGGGAGGAGGAGTACATTTACGTTTTCCTAAAATTATGAAAACTTCTGGCAGTCCATGTTTTATAAGGTAAAAGGCTTAATCTTCATTCCATCAGGAGGGAGTTGACTGGCATCATCTGAAAGCTTAGACACTGAAGAGAATTTATTGACATTTCTAAGATCTGTTTTCACCTCTTTGTCACAGTGAAAGAAAAATTACCTAATAATATGTTAGTAATCTGCAAGAAAATGTCCTTTTCCATTTACAAGAAAATTAGATTATTTTATCTTCTCATAGGATGGGATCTTGTTGACAATTGAAAAACTGATATCCTCTTAAAATTAAATTTCTAAATTTTCTGAGTTCTTCTGAGATAAATATTAAAAATATAATTGTATGCAATGAATGTGTGCAAACATGATAGTTTGATATATGTAAAAAATTTAAAGTGATTGTTGTACTCAAACTAATTGCCATGGCCATCATTGCTGTGGATAACACTCTGTATAAATAAAGTTCTGATTGGCTAAGTAGCCAGGCAGGAAGGATAGGGTAGGCGGGACAAGGAAGAGGAGAAGGCTGGGAACAGGAAGGCTGGGAGGAGAGACTGCCAGCCGCCACCAAGACAAACAACATGTAAAGACACCGGTAAGCCACAAGCCACATGGCAAAGTATAGATTAATAGAAATGGGCTAAATATAAGAGTAAGAGCTAGACAATGGTAGGCCTGAGCTAATGGCCAAGCAGTTTAAATAATATGAATGTCTGTATGTTTATTTTATAAGTAGGCTGCAGGACTTCAGGGGTTTGTGGGACCAGGAGAGAAACTCTTCAACTACACATCATCTCATATATTTGCCTTTCATTTCTGTGTTGAGAACATTTTCCTATACTGTTAATAAAAATAATTTTAGAGCTACTCACAAAACCCCTTTAAAGCCTGCCTGACAACCCCAGACTGCATGGCTCCCCATCCCAGGCTCCATGTCTTGGTCTACAACTTCAGAAGAAGACTTCAGTTTTATTGGTACACAGGCAAGATTTAGGGACCCCAGCACCAGCAGCTTTCCTGGAGGCCAGGCTGGTCCTAGGGACCCCAGAGGCCACACCGACTTTAGGGATGCCAGTTTGCACCCCCTCCCCTGGGCTCCATATTTTGGTCTACAACTTTGGAAGAAGACTTTGACTTTACCAGAGACCAGGATGGATCTAGAGACCCCTAGCCCCCAAACCCCAAATGGGACACTCTACTGGAACTGTGGACATGTTAGTCACCCAAACACTTGGCAATTTAGGCCAGAAGACCAAAGAGGAAAGAAAAACCAAGGAACAAATCACCGATCTAACAAAGACAAACATGGGAATCAATACCTAGATCTATAATTATCACAAATCCAGATGTGTAAGTGCCAGTGTAAGAACACAATTAATAACAGAAAAAATGCAATATGGCATAACCAGAGCCCAGCTATCCCATAAAAGCAAGACATAACCAATCAACACAACTGAAGCACAAGAAAATTACCTTAAAATTACTTTAGGAAGATGATGGAGGCCCTTAAAGAGGGTATGAACAAATCCCTCAAAGAAATTGAGGAAAAGACAAAGAAAAATTGGAAGAAATTGATAAATCTCTAAAAAGAAAGTCAAGAAAAAAAACAAGTAAATAAAGAAAACTGTCTAATACCTGAAAATGGAAATAGAAACAATAAAGAAAACACAAACAGAGGGAATCCTGGAAATGAAAAATCTGGATAAGCTAACAGGAATTACAGAAAATCAAGCATCACCAACAGAATATAAGAGATTGAAGAGAGAATCTCAGATGTTGAAAACATGATAGATGAAATAGATTCATCAGTGGAAGAAAATGTTAAGTCTAAAATATTCCTAACACAAACCATCCAGGAAATCTGGGACACTATGAAAAGACCAAACATAATAAAAATAGGAATAGAAGAAGGAGGAAGAACCAAGCTCAAAAAACCCAGAGAATATATTTATCAAAATCAGAGAAGAAAAATTTCCAAACCTAAATAAGGACATGCCTATAAATGTACAAGAAGCTTACAAAACAACAAATAATTGGATCAGAAAAGAAACCCCCTTGTCCATAATAATCAAACCACTAAACATACAGAACAACAATAAAAAAGAGTATTAAAAGCAGCAAAGGAAAAAGGCCAAGTAGCATATAAAAGCAGACCTAGTAGAATCACACCCGACTTCTCAACAGAGACTCTAAAATCCATAAGGCCCTGGACTGATATCTTACAGAGACCACAAATAGCAGCCCAGACTGCTATACCCAGCAAAGCTGTCTAGTACCATAGGTAGGGAAAACAAGAAATTTTATGACAAAGTCAAATTTAAACAGTATCTAACCTCAAATCCAGCCATACAGAAGGTATTAGAAGCTCTAACCCCAGGAAGTTAACTATACTCACAAAATACAGGCAATAGATAATCTCATATTTTCAAAATCCAATGAAGGGAAAAACACACGCGCACGTGCGCGCGCGCACACACACACACACACACACACACACACACACACACCACCACCACCACCAACAACAACAACAACAACAACATAAAAATAATAATAACAACAGGAATTAAAAATCATTGGTCATTAGTGTCCCTCAATCAATGAATTCAACTCACCAATAAAAAAGACACAGGTTAATGGATTGTATACTAAAACAGGATCCATCATTCTGCCACATACAAGAAACAACACCTCAACTTCTACGACAGACATTACCTCAGAGTAAAGGGTTGAAAAAAATATTTTCTAATCAAATGGTCATAAGAAGCAAGCAGGTGTAGCTATCCTAAGATCTAACAAAATAGATTTCCAACCAAAATTAATCAAAAGAGATGGAGAAGAGCATTTCATACTTTTCAAAGGACAAATCCACCAAGACAGTGTCTCAGATCTGAACATCTATTCCCCAAATATAAGGGCACCCATATTTGTAAAAGAAACATTACTAAAGTTTAAATCACACAGAACTCCACATAATAATAGTGGGAGATTTTACCACCCTACTCAATAGAAAGGTCATTCAACAGAAACTACATAGAGAAAAAAATGGAACTAACATGTTATGATTCAAATGGTCCCAACAAATCTAGAGAACATTTCACTCAGTCACACAAGAATATATCTTTTACTCAGCACTGCATGAAACCTTCTCCAAAATTCACCATACACTTGGCCACAAAACAAGTATCAACAGATTTTAAAAAATTGAAATAATACCCTGTATCTTATCAGACCACCAGGATTAAAGCTGGATTTTAACAACAACAAAAACAACAGAAAGCCTACAAACTCAGGGAAACTGAACAACTCTGTACTGAGCTACCACTAGGTCAAAGAAGAAACAGAAAGAAGTTAAAAGGCTTCCTAGAATTCAAAGAAAATGAATGCACATCATACCCAAACATATGGGACACAATGAAAACAGCTCTAAGAGGAAAGTTCAGACCACTAAGTGCCTTCATGAAGAATTCAGAGAGCTCTTATATTAGCAATAACAGCACACATGTGAGCTCTAGAACAAAAAGAAGCAGACACACCTAAGAGGAGTAGATGGCAGGAAATAATCAAACTGAGCACTGAAATCAATAAAAGAGAAACAAAGAGAACAATAAAAAAAACAATGAAAGAAAGAAATGGTTCTTTCTGTAAATCAACAAAATAGATAAACCCCTATCTAAATGAACTAAAGGCAAAGAAAAAATATCCAAGTCAACAAAATTAGAAACAAAAAGGGAGTTTTAACAACAGACTCAGAGGAAATGCAGAAAATAATTAGGCCATACTTTAAAAACCTGTATTCCACAAAATTGAAAGATCTAAAAGAATTTGACAAATTTCTTGATAGATATCACTTACAAAAATTAAACAAAAGATCAGATAAACAATTTAAATAGATTGACAGCTCCTAAGGAAATAGAAGCAATCATTAAAAGTCTCCCAACTGGAAAAAAAAAAGCACAAGGCCAGACAGTTTTAATGCAGAATTCTACTATATTTTCAAGGGAGAGCTAATACCAATATTCTTCAAATATTCCACAAAAGAGAAACAGAAGGTACATTGGCAAATTCTACGTGGTTACAGTTACTCTGATACTCAACACAAAGACTTGATAAAAAAAAATAAAAGAGAATTATATACCAATTTCACTCATAAACATTGGTGCAAAAACACTTAATAAAATACTGGCACATTGAATTCAAGAACACTTAAAAAAGATCACCCACCATGACCAGGTAGGCTTCATCCCAAAGATGCAGAGATGGTTCAACATATGAAAATCTGTCAATGCACTCCATAATATAAACAAACTGAAAGAAAAAAAACCACTTGATCATCTCATTAGATGCTGAGAAAGTCTTTGACAAAATACAACACCCCTTCATGATGAAAGTCTTGGAGAGATCAAAAATACAAGGAACATACCTAAACATAATAAAAATAATATACAACAAGCCAACAGCCAACATCAAATTAAATGGAGAGGAAACTCAAAGTAATTTCACTAAAATCAGGAATAGGCCAGAGTTGTCTACTCTCTCCATATCTATTCAGTATAGACTCAAAGTTCTAGATAGAGCAATAAGACAACCAAAGGAAATTAAGGGGATACAAATTGTGTTCTCATTCTCTATTTTTTGCCCTCCATTAACCCCTACACACACACTCCCAGTTTGCTCATGTAGATCTCATTTATTTCTCCTTCGATGGGCTATCTATGTATTTCTCTTAGGGTCTCTTCTTGTTAGCTAGCTTCTCTGGAGCTGTGGGTTGTAGTCTGGTTATTCTTTGCCTTACAGCTAGTATCCACTTATGAGTAAGTACATACCATGTTTGTCCTTCTGAGTCTGGGTTACCTCACTCAGAATGTAATTGTTAAGACAAAAGTGCAGTTTTTTGAACTATTTTCTATTGAACTATTTGTAGTATCCACTAAATAAAGGAAACAAAAAGCTAACTGCATTCCCATCTATATGGTTAGGTTCAAAAGAACTTTTAATAGAAACTTCTTTATATCCTTCACTAAGAAGAAGTACCTTCAGTTGCCTTAGTCACTGAAATAATGAAAGCAGTTGACAATTGATTTTTAAAATGTCTCTCAACTCACATAGTTGACAAATTGCAAAAGAAACTTTAAAAAATCATCAACAATCTTTACTTTCTTCTTTGTTGTAGTTCACAAAATTTAAAAATTTAAATTGTATATTTTTAAAATGTTTGAAGTGCTTCTTTAAAAGATAAAAGTTCCTTTTTAATGTTTCCATAAATACATGTCCTGAGAGTTTCTTTGAGCCTGTAACACTTCCTGATATCAAATTTCCTTTTCTTAAGAAAATACTATAATTTTTACACATACAGCACAGTGCCTAGAATGTGATAATTGTCCACTTTATACAGTTTGTAATGTTCTGTCTTCTTTGGTGTTTATCATCACTGATTATCTAGTGCCTTTTGGTGTCCAGTTTACACATGTCAGTAACCACAGCAGTCTGAATATATACAGCACACCTAACGGCCATTGTCTATGGGCTATGCAGAGGCAGCAGCCTGAGGGCTTCTGTGGTGTTTATTTCATTTTTGTCCCCAGAACCCACCTGTGAAGAATAGCCAAGACAGTCCTATCACCACACTCAGGCCACCACCGGCTTTTCAACATTTATGGATCAATGACTTGTCTATCTTGCAAACTGGCTTTTTGTGTACACAGCACAGTCAGTGTTAGGCATTACATGTTAACTATTAAGAAGAAAATTTGTTCTCAAAAAACATTTTATGTGGTGATCAACAATCTGACAATTCATGTGGCAATAATGTTACAGACATCTTCCTCTAGTATGAAAACTCCAGATGGCTTCACCATCCTTAGTTTATTCTTTTTGTTATGTAACATTCATTAACCTTCCCCTATCCAAAATACCAGCTCTCACAAACCGTTTGAGAAATGCTACACCATGGAATTTTGGAACTTTAATTATTAAGGATGCCTGTGATGTGATCTGTGTGACTGGCTGGAACCAATTCGAACTGAATTCCATTGACTGTCATCACTTTATCATAGTCACTTCTGAGTGCCAGCGTATAGGTGTTCCACATCCTTGTCCTCCCTGTTTAATTTGTGAAATCCAGTAACCTACCACTTGTGCCTCTAGGGCTTAAACTTTAAAAGGCATTTATGTAAAGGTAGTAAATATTCGAAATACTGAAGAGAATATAAAATATTTACCCCAATGACAAGTTAGTCATTTTAAAGGAAAATAACACACCTGATTTCTAGATTATTATTATTTATTACTATTATTATTTTACATTTTATGCCACGAACTATTGGAGTTTTATAGTCCTCAATTTTCCCTTACTTCTCTTTGCCAAGGGAAATTATATCTGAATTTTAAACAAAATAATACACCATATATCAAATGTATCTGGAGCAGATCCCCACATATTTCTTCATCTTTCTTTGTCCTGTAACAGAGTTTTCCTATGTAGCCCAGGCTGGCCTCAAACTCCTGATCCTCCTGCATCAGCCTCGAGTGCTCAAATTAAACATGTCATTACACACAGTTTCTTTATTATTATTATTATTATTATTATTATTATTATTAATTAAGAAATTTTCTATTCATTTTACATACCAACCACAGATCCCCATCTCCTCCCTCCTATCACCCTCCCAGCCTTCCCTCCCAACTCAACCCCCTTTCCCACCTTCTGCAAGGCAAGGTCTACCATGGGGAGTCAGCAGAGCCTGGTACTTTCAGTTGAGGAAGGTCAAAGCCCCTCCACCCTGCACCAAGGCTGCGCAAAGTGTCCCACCATAGGCACTAGGCTCCCAATAGCAGGGCCATGCACCAGGGACAGATCCCAATCCCATTGTCAGGGGTCCCCTTAAACAGTTCAAGCTAAACAATTGTCCCACCTATGCAGAAGGCCTACTCCAGTCCCATAGGGACTCCACAGCTATTGGTCCACAGTTCATAGGTTTCCACTAGTTTGGCTGGCCGTCCCTGTACTTTTTCCCATTATGGTCTTGATGTCCCTTGCTCATAGAATCCTTCCTCTCTCTCATTAATTGGACTCCTGGAGCTTGACCTCTGCATCTGCTTCCATCAATTACTGGATGAAGGCTCTATGATGGCAGTTAGGGTATTCACCAATCTGATTACTGCAGTGTAGCCTGAAGAGGCCCTGCGGTCCAGCAGCTACACAGACCCAAATGAGCACACAGAGCCTTACATTAATTATAACTGCTTGGCCATTTGCTCAGGCTTATTACTGATTAGCTCTTACATGTAAATTAACCCATTATTCTTATCTATGTTTAGTCATGTGGCTTGCTACCTTTTTTCAGTTCTGCCTTCCCATCTTGCTTCCTCTGTGTCTGGCTGGTGACTCCTGACTCTGCTTTCTCTTCCCAGCATTCCTTTAGTCTGCTTGCCCCACCTGTACTTCCTGCCTGCCTACTGGCCAATCAGAGTTTTATTGAACCAGTGTACAACAGCATTATGCCAGATCACCAGAGTAGGCCAGTTCAGGCACCCGCTCAACTATTGCTAGTCGTCTAAGGTGGGGTCATCCTTGTTACATACACTTTCGTCCTCCTTTCCCCCTTCCTTTTGCAGATCATTATAACCATAGCAAATTCTCCTGATTGGCTTTAGAGCTCATTCAGTGGTTATGGCACAGCAGGCTTTCAGGAAACACTTGTGAAATTTCTGAGAGTTTTGTGGGACAGTTGTTAAGCAAAGCCACAATGAAACATTAAAATGTAAAAACTAATAAATTTTATAAACCACAAGTGTAATAGGTACTAAGAAACATGGTCTAGTGATTTTATATTATCTAAGCTGGAGATTGCTTACATGAATCACAGGCATGTGGTGGCAATGCTCTGTACTGTTGAGCCTCTGGGTAACTCTCCCCAAATCTGCATCTAGTGACACCGTGCTAAGGACTGGACAATGATAAGGGTGGAATAGTCAAAGCATCTAAGTCTGCGAACTCCACAAACTGGGACCTTCCACCCTGTACCTGGACAGTCACATGTTACATCTTATTCGTGACAAAAAATACAAAAAAATGATCTTGGAGCATCTGATCACTCCAGGGACTAAGGAACTGTTAGGAAAAACAAAAAGTCCCCCAAATCACAGAGTATGTAACAGTGTCATAGGAACCACTCCCTACGAGAGCTCCTAAAAGCCAAAGCTGAAGCAATTCAATAAATTCACAAAATAAATAGCATGGCTTCTATGATGAAATACATATTGATGAGTTCATGTTAGTATAAATAATTTGATAGATTAATAGGTAAGGTAAAACAGAAAAGTTTTGCCTGTTAAAGATTTCCAAATAAATAATGGAGTCATTTCTACTGCTACAGTGATAAAACCAGATTCGCTGTTCCTAAGTGTGGGACATACCCAGGGTCTATGCTCTAAAGAGAGAAGACTGCACTTGGGACTTCTAACCATGGCTTAATAAAAACATGCAGCCAGGTGGTGGTGGTGCACACCTTTTATTCCAGTACCCGGGAGGCAGAGGCAGGTGGATCTCTGTGAGTTTGAGGCCAGCCTGGGCTACAGAATAAGTTCCAGGAAAGGTACAAAGCTACACAGAGAAACCCTGTCTCGAAAAAAACAAAATAACTAAATGAAAACATGCACATAATAAGGAAATTTACTAGATTTATTTGGGCAATATTAATACTTCCTGATACAGGAACTTCAGGTAAAACAAACATTTATACTAATTTCAAACAAAACTGATCCTAATTCATGCTTCTGTTAAGCTAAATTCTCTGGACTTTGAGACACAAATGCTAATTCTGTCCTTTAAGACAATGCTTTTAATAATTTTTTAGCAATTTAAGAAGGACTTAATGCAATTAAAACTCACTAATGACTGGGCTGGAGAGATGGCACAGCTTTGAAAAGCACTGGCTACTCTTCCAGAAGACCTGGGTTCAACTCCCAGCACCCACATGGCATTTCATAAGCATCTGTAACTCCAGCCCTGGGACAGCTGACACTTTTTCCTGGCCTACATAGGCAATGCATACATGTATTATGAAAACATACATACAGGTAGAACACACATGCACATAAAATAGAAAGAATAATAACAAAAATATCACCAATGACTTTCTTATTGCTAAACTCAGTAAATAAACAATGGCATGGTCTTTTTCCTCAGTTGCTCACATTAGTACTTGGTGGCACTATTTTGTTTTGTTTTGTTGTTTTCTTTTTCCTAAAATGCCCAAACCCACAGTACTCATTTGGAATTCATCATTTTGTGTTCAGGTTTCTGTCATCATTACATTTTATAGTTCTGTTTCTTAGCATATATTCAGATGAACATTCCTACCACCCTCTTCCTCTTTGTCTTGCTGTGGGACCAAGGAGACTTCATATTGCTTTGTGTGCTTCCAACTGAAGTATGTTCAGACCTTGAAATTCATATATTTTCAGTGTGATCTGACCAATACTTTTAAGAATTATTTACTTGGTCTTGACCTAATAATACATCTATAAGTAATAAATATTCAATGAGAGTGATATATGTTAATAGTAAAAGTCAGGAAATAGCAGAAGCAGATTATTGATAAAGATCAGGGCATAACCTCACAGAACAGTGGGATAAATAAATGAAACTAAGATGTCTAGCCAAGTAAGCCAGAGAGAAGACTCAAATCAACTGAGAAATGATGGAGGAGGCAGCAAAGTTGCTAATATAGAAGGCAGGCATATCATAAAAGAATGCTACAGACAGTAACATACCAACAAATTAGATGACAGAGAAAAAAGTGTAAATCTTTGACACACAAAACCTCCCAAGACAGAATCACAGCATCACAATGAAGTAGAAAACCTGAACAGACCAATACGATAAGCTGGTATTATTAATAACAAAAGGCTGGGCCCTAAAGGGCTTCCTGCCTGTATTCCTACAAAAAAATTAAGAAAAATTAATAATAATCCTGTTTCTTAAACATCTTTGAAAAAAATTGAGGAGGGAATCTGTATTAGTTACTTCTCTACTGCTGTGGGAGAAATACCCAGACCAAGACAACTTATAAAAGAAAAGGTTATTTTAGACTTACGGTTCCAGAGGGTTAGAATCCATGACAGCAGGGTGAGAGGAGATTGTAGGTGGCAGGTGCAGCAGCCAAGAGCTCACATCTTAAATACAAGCAGGAGACAAAGAGCTAACTTGAAGTAGTGTGAGTCTTTTGAAACTTCAAAGGCTGCCCCAGTGACGTGCTCCTTCCAACAAGAACATACCTCCTAATTCTTGCTGAAAAAGCCACCAATTGAGTGCCAAGTATTCAAATGCTTGAGATTTATGGGGAGCATATCATTCAATCCACCACATTCTACTACCTGTTACCCATCATCTTGTAGTCATATTGTAATGCAAAAAGCATTGAGTCCAACTTCAAACGTATCCAGTCGTTCATAGTCTCAACCATTTAAAACTCTAGTCTCTTCTGAGACTCAAGGCAATCTTTTAATCACAATCCCTGTAATATAAAAAAGAAATTGAATACTTCAAATAAACAATAGCACAGAATATGTATTAACTTACGGAACAGGACAAACCAGACAATAGTGAGGAATTACTGGACCAAAGCAAGACTGAAGCCAAGCAGGGCAAGCACCAACTCCTGTAGCTCCATGTCTAACAGCAAAGGGCTGAGACACAAAGGGCTCCATCCCTCCAGCTTCGCTCTGGATCCTCTCTCGGGCTCTGTCCACCTTGTGTTCCATTTTCTTTGGTAGGTGTTTCACTTCTCAGACACCTCCAACATTTTGGGGGTTTCCAAAATAATCCAGGTTTCAATTTCACAGCTTTACCCAGTGGCTTCTCAGGGACTCTCTCCCCTGCCATATTCCTGGCCTCAATAGCTCTCCTTTACCATGAAGGATGGTCCTTGACCCCTTGACTCCAAAGCCAGAATCACTTGGATGGCAGTGCTAACTTAGGCTGTCTGCTTGGGATGGCACTATGCACGGTTGACTCTCATTTGCATCAACTTTTCTATGTTACTCTCTATGAGCGGAAAATGTCTTAGGCCTTTTTCTTTTCATAAGTTGGAAACTTAGATGGGTGACTTTTTTCTGAGGGCACCTCTCTCTTTATTCCAATGCATTTCAGATGCCTCCTTATTTCCTTAACAGGTGTAGTATTTAAAGTAAAATCCACACTATTTAGATAAAGCTAATCTATATCTCACGTACAAATTATTTGAATGGGCAAATAAGTATGACATCTTTAACATGTCACTGTGGATACAAAATTCATTTGAATGAAAAATGAGAATAGGTTTACTTACAGTTATAAATACATTTCTTGGCCAATTTACATCAAAACCATTTCTTTAGTGTATCCGAATAAGTCTGGGAAAAAAATCAAGTATTAACTAACCTTCTTGATACAGTTTTCCTTAAAACTGTAATGTTGATTCATGAAAACTAAGAGTAGAGGGACTTCCTTCTTCAAAATACATTTTCAGCATTTATGCTTTGAAAAATTCATACGTTTTTACAATGCATTTTGATCATTGCCTCTCTCCACGTCATCTTATTGTCTCTCACCCTATCATCCTTCCAACTTCACGTCTTCCTTTTAAGGTAATATTAATAAGCCCTTAAATCCAATCCAGGCTCTCATATGTACATTGATGTATGATAGACAGTCCACTGGGACACAGGCAAATTACTAGAGGCCAAGTCCTCAAAGAAGGACTCCCTCCCTCCGCAGCCCCACCCATAGCAAAGGAGCTGTGGCAATTGATAGGGTACTCATAGTTAATTCTACATGGCACTTTGACCAGACATGAGTCTTTGCATTAACTACTTCTCACTCTAAAAGCAAGCTTCTCTGGCCAAGGTTTAGAGTAGTAATAGCTCTCGGAGTAAACATGAATATTTAGAGGGCAGTTTGACAGCATGATCATTTAGTAAATTAACAACAGTAGGTTCCCCCTAGGGGTTATTGTCTCTCTAGTCATGGGCTTTTGACCATATTTATCATACCAGTTATGAAATTCCTGCTGTGTAGCAAGCCTCATCTCTAATTAGAATGTAGTTGGTTACCCCAAAACCATTATGCCATTATTGAGCCAGTGACTACCTGTTGTCATTATAGTAGCAGGCAGAGTCTAGTGCTGAATAAGGCAATTGATGTATTTTATCGTCCAGCAGTTTATATTGCACTTCTGGCTCTATGAAGCTAGGCAGCAGGGGCAGAGTTTCCTGGTCAGGTTGAAATTTATTTCTCTATGGTTTGATTTCAAAATAAGAAGTAGTTTCTGCAATATTGCTATCTTTGCTGGTTTTATATTAACTTGACACAAGCTAGAGTCACTGGAAAGGAGGAAATATCAATTAGAAAATGCCTCTATAAGATCCTGTAATAATGTCAGGCAGTGGTGGCCAATGCCTTTAATCCCAGCACTTGGGAAGCAGAGCCAGGCAGATCTCTGTGAGTTTGAGGCCAGGCTGGGCTGCCAAGTGAGTTCCAGGAAAAGGCACAAAGCTACACAGAGAAACCCTGTCTCGAAAAACCAAAAAAAAAAGAAAGATCCTGTAATGAGGCATTGTCTTAATTAGTGACTGATGGGAGAGGGTCCAGTCAATTGTGGGTGGTGCCATGCCTGAAATGGGTGGTCCTGGGTTCTATAAGGAAGCAGGCTAAGCAAGCTATGAGGAGCAAGCCAGTAAAAAGCAGCACCCCTCCATGGCCTCTGCATCAGCTCTTGCCTCCAGGTTCTTCCTTGTTTGAATTCCTGTCCTGACGTTGTTTGATAATAAAAAATGATATGGATATATATTAAACCCTTTGCTCCCCAACTTGCTTTTTGGTCATGGGGTTTTGTCACAGTAATAGAAACCCTAACTAAGACATCACCTGTATATGATGAGAAACCAAGAGCAATGGCAACAGCTTGGTGTTTGGGTGCCTCTGGGGCCTCCTTGACAAATAACTCATAAGGAGGAATGCTGTGTTGGCAGGGATTATCAATGAATAACCCTTGTCTATGGGGACAATATTGTCCAACATTGCAGAGTACTTCAGTTCCAACCCTCTATAGCTCTCTTCCCACACATATAATTATATGTAATTTTAATTATTTTATTTTATTTAAAATCTAATTATATTATTCCCTCTTTCTCTTTCTTCCCTTACAGCCCTTCCCATGTCATCTTTCTCCAACCCATTTATGTCCTCTTTCATATTTCCTCTCAAATTCATGGTCTCTTTTCCTTTATTATTGTTACATATATTTATTCATAGATATATAAATACTACCTGCTGAGTCTGTTTAGTATTGCTGGTATGTACATGACTGAAGGGCTGACAGCTGGTATTAGATAACCTATTAGGGGACTCATTTCCTGGGGAAGACTAATTTTTCCTGTCTCAGACGTCATTAGTTGCTGCTGGAAGTTCTTTGTTTAGGGGTTGGGTCTCAAGAGATTCCCCCTTCCACATTAGCATGTCTGTAGCAAGATTTCTTGTCAGATTATCTTTGGATTGCCAGCCCTCAAATAACAATGCAGAGACTTATTAATTATAAAAGCTTGGCCTTAGCTTAGGCTTGTCCTACTAGCTCTTATAACTTAAATTAACCTCTTTTTATTAATCTACATTCTGCCATGTGGCTTTACCTCTCTCTTGTTCTGCATGTCCAACTTGTTCTGCATCTTATTGGGGTCTCCTATATGCCTAGATTCATCCCCAGTTCCTCTGTTTGCCCAGAAATCCCACTACCCTCTCCTGCCTGGCTATTGGCCATTCAGCACTTTATTAAATCAATCACAGTTTCACACAGTGTTAGCAAACATTCCACAACATATGTTTATTGATATTGTCATTTAAAAATATTTTTATCCATTTTCTGAGAATTTTGTACTATGGAAATAAGTGTGGAAGTTTCTCAAAGTTGTAAATATTTTTATCATAAGATAGAGCTGCATTATTCTAAGGTAAAGGACTCTACATCTTACTATAGTGATATTTGCTCATCCATGTTTATTGATGCTTTACTCCTAATAGCCAGAAATTAGAAACAGACTAGATGTCCTCTAAGTGTTGAAACATTTACACAATGAAATACTATTCAGTTGTTAAGAAATAAATGAAGTTACGATGATATTTTCTGGTAAATGGAGGCAACTGGAAACAACCCTCACGAGTGAGGTAATCTATTGACCCAGAAAGACAAACACTGCTTCCTCTCACATGTGGATGATAGCTTTTGTGCTTTAGATATGTGTGTTTTATTTAGAGTACCCATAGAGGTTAGGGTGCTACCAAAGGACCAGGGGAGAGGAAGGAATCTTCCAAAAAAAGAGAAAATAGAATGCAGTGTTATAAAGGGATAAAGGAAAATAAGAAGAGGGCACTAAATGGGGTTGGGATGGATGGCCGGGTAGAGGAGGAAAGATGAAGAAGAACTAACAGTGAGGGCCCTTTGAAAAGCCCTGTGGAAACCTATTACTATAGATGCTTCCTAAAATATAGAAATGTTTTATGAGTTTAAATGGAGTCACCAGATAGTGGGGGTACACCATCCAATTAGACATCCGTTCCCAAATGAAATCCTCAGTAAGAGAAAGAGATTGTCACATTTTGAGTCGTTGGCTAATGGATTCCCATAGACTCACCCTTCAAACATTACAGGATATTGCCAATGCCACTGGATATTCTCCACAACTTGACAATAATTCTGTTTTTAGATTAGCTTAAAAGCTAGTAGACATCCATAAGATTTACTCATACACTCCTAGTTTTGGCTAATCTACCTCCTACATGCTCATCTCCCTAATCTCACCATGCCCAATTTAATCTCAAGCTTCCCCCTTTTGCCCTTTCCTTCTGTGTTCTGCTATCAACTTTAACTAAAATTTCCCCCTTGGTGTCTAAGCTATTGTTCTATTGCTGTGAATAGACATCATAACAAAGGGAACAATAGAAGGAAACATTTAATTAGGGGCCTGCATATAGCTTCAGAGGGTTGGCTTGTTACCATCATAGTGTGGACCATGGTGGCAGGCAGATATGCATGGTGCTGGAGAAGTAGCTAAGAGCTTCATCCAGATTCACAGGCAAGAGGCAGAGAGAGCAGGCCTGGCATGGACTTTTGAAAACTCAAAAAAAACACCTCCAGTGACACACCTCCTCCAATTAGACTGTATCAGTTTCAATAAGGCCACACCCCCTAACCCTTCTTAAATAGTTTACCAACTGGGGACTACGCATGCAAACATAGGAGTCTATAGGGAACATTCTCATTCAGACAACCATGTGCAGGTTAGAAGATTTCTGTACAGTTTTCAGATGCCCTTCATTTTGATTGAGCATTCTATTCTCTCACTTCCCTACACTCAACTCCAAAAGAAGAATCTTTAACTTCAGGTTTTTATTTATTTCAAAAATCTCAAGATATCTACATCAGCAGTTTTTGCCAATCGTTTTCTCATAGTGAAGGTGACAGACACCTAATCATGTTGGTCAACTTGCTGTAACTTGCAAGAAGAAACATCAATTGAAGAATTTCCTCCATGGATTGGACTCTGGAGGTGTCTGTGTCATGTTTTCTTAATTTCAAATTAGCTCAAGAGAGCCCAGTCCACCATCAGCAATACCAACCACAGGCAGGTGGGCCAGAACTCTAAGAAGAAAGCCTGGGAGCAAGCCAGCAAGCAACATTTCTCTGTGTTTTCTGCTCCATGTTCTTGCCCTATCATCCCTTACTGATGAGCTGTAACAGGTAAGATGAAATAAGTCCTTTCTTCCCCAGTTTGGTTTTGATGCTGGTGTTTATCACAGCGACAGAGAGCAAAGCACACTGAGACTGTGGAGAAAGCCTGCTTCTCAGAGGCTGGATTTTTTTACAAGTCTTGGGGAAAAAAAATCTCATTTTAAAAATACATAAAAAAGATACAGAACCAAGTCCTGTCTATGTCACCATGAGAAAAATAAGAAAAAATAAGGCTCTCTTGTCTTTAACATATCTTACTAATTCTCCCCCTAAGAAGTAATAAATATTCAGAAAATCCTAAGGTAGATGAAGGTCTTCATATGAAAATTGTTACCATTCCATCTCCCCAAACATACCTTATGCTGGAATTGAGACTACCCCCATCAAAGTTCAGAAAACCCTAATTCTCTGCTCACTACCAGGTCTTAAAATAGTATCTGCCTTATTAAGACAATTTTAGATATGATGATTCTGATATAATTCCATTAATAATCATCGTAAGTGTGTATGCTCTCAAAGCCCAATTATTCTGCACGAAATCTGCACATCAGATTCTCAGTCACTGTTCTACATTCAGTACAGTGCTGGAGGCTTTAAGATGCCCGTCTGTTTCTTCATGGGTGTGTAAAACCACAAGCTGTTTCACTGCTTTAAAAGTCAATCACTTCACCTTGCAAATATCCGTTCTTCCCCCACAGTTTTAGCTCATGCATCTTCTGTTGTGAAATGCTCTCTTACCTGAGCAATAGTGGGAGACAGTGTTAGTTGATCTCCCTTTCTCAGTGTTCTGGGAACTCTGGAAATGAATCCATGTGTAGTTATAGTTACCATAATACAACTTATGTGCATGACTCTTCATGAGATTCAGACAATGTATATTGAGGGGACTAAATGATATGTGTATTTCTGTCTTTAGCATCTTGTACAATTCCTGCCTTAATATGGGTGCTTGATAGACTGGTGCTGGGTACATGAGTGATCCTGACATAGTAGGTGGAGTAATTTCACTAAGATGCTCATCAAAAGAATCTATTTTAAATAACTCTGTTGAAAGTATAACTTATTTTGCATAAGGGTTTTCCAATACAGTTGTTTACCATTTAATAGTTCTATAATCTTTAGAACACTGCCCCTAAATAAAGGACCAAGTGTGCTTTGGTATAATTTCAACATGTGACTGTGTCCTCTGCCTGGAGAAACAAAATGTGTATGCTGGTGTTTTCTCAAAACAGATAATATCTTCTTCTCCTCCTCTCCCCATCTTTGCCTCTTCCCACTTTCCCCTCTCTTTCTTTTTAATGCTTATTATTTCTTACCAAGTGTTTTGTTTGCAAAAAAAAAAAAATGATCAAATGCTTAAAATTAAGAACAATTCCTTTTATATACTTTTGTCTCTTTGTTGAAAATACTACATTAGATATAAGGGTTTAGCCCATAATGTGCTAATTATATGGATTCTATAATTACATTTTTATTATTATTATTTTATTATATTTGTGTTTTAATTTTACATATCAGCCATGGGTTCCCCTGTACTCCTCCCACCCGCCCCCACCCCCACCTTCCCCCTAGTCCCTTCCCTCCATTCCCATCCCCTCCAGGGTCAAGACTCCCCTGGGGATTCAGCTCAACCTGGTAGATTCAGTACAGGCAGGTCCAGTCCCCTCCTTCCAGGCTGAGCAAAGTGTCCCTGTGTAAGCCCAAGGTTCCAAACAGCCAGTTCATGCACTAAGGACAGGTCCAGGTCCCACTGCCTGGGTGCCTCCCAAACAGTTCAAGCTATTCAATTGTCTCACTTATCCAGAGGGCCTGATCCAATTGGGGGCTCCACAGCCTTTGGTTCATAATTCATGTGTTTCCATTAATTTGGCTATTTGTCCCTGTGCTTTTCCAATCTTGGTCTGAACAATTCATACTCTTACAGTCCCTCCTCTTTCTCGACAATTGGACTCATGGAGCTCCACCTGGGGCCTGGCCAAGGATCTCTGCATCCACTTCCATCAGTTATTGGATGAGAGTTCCAGCACAACAGTTAGGGTGTTTGGCCATCTGATCACCAGACTAGGTCAGATCAGGCTTTCTCTCGACCATTGCCAATAGTTTACAGAGGATGTGTCATTGTGGATTTCTGGGGACCTCTCTAGCACTTTGCTTCTTCCTGTTCTCTTATGGTCTTCATTTATCATGGTCTGTTATTCCTTGTTCTCCCTTTCTGTTCTTGAACCAGCTGGGATCTCCTGCTCCCCTAAGCTCTCTTTCCCTCAAACCTTGCCCTTCATTACTCCCACTATCGTCCAGGTTGTTCATGTAGATATCATCCATTTCTCTGTCAGTGGGTGATCCCTGTGTCCTTCCTAGGGTCCTGTTTTCTATGTAGCCTCCCTGGAGTTGTGTAGCAGTCTAGTCATCTTTGTTTTACATCTAGTATCCTACTATGAGTAAGTGAGTACATACCATGTTTGTCTTTCTGAGTCTGGGTTACCTCAAACAGGATGTTTTCTAGATCCATCCATTTGCCTGCAAACCTCATGATGTCATTGTTTTTCTCTGCTGAGTAGTACTCTATTGTGTATATGTACCATATTTTCTTTATCCATTCTTCAGTTGAAGGGCATCTAGGTTGTTTCCAGGTTCTGGCTATTACAAACAATGCTGATATGAACATAGCTGAGCAAATGCCCTTGTGGTATGATTGAGCATTCCTTGGGTATATGCCCAAGAGTGCTATAGCTGGGTCTTGGGGAGATGGGTTCCCAATTTTCTAAGGAAGTGCCATATTGATTTCCAAAGTGGCTGTACAAGCTTGCATTCCCACCAGCAGTGGAGGAAAATCCCCCTTGCTCCACATCCTCTCCAGCATAAGCTGGATTCTATAATTACATTTTAATAATTCTTCTGACATAAGATGAGATTAGGTACATTCAGGGTGGTAAAGCCAAGATTCCATGTAATAATTCTATGACAAAGCCAAGTGATATTAACTAACATTGGCTATTGTTTGAAATGCTTCACATGTTGACTCCATTTGTGTCTGTGCTGAAGTCTGTAAATTGCAATGCCAGTGCCACTGTGGATCCAAACCTTCCCCTGATCCTCAAGTTCTGAAATATATTGATCAGATTTCATACTATGGTTTTCTTTGCTGTGGAATGACATATAAAAAGGATTTATGCAGAATTCGGGTTTTCTCAGCATAACATGCTTTCACCAATCATATTTAGTGTATACTTACTGTATTTATCAGTATACTTCCATTGTTGAGGAACAAGTTAGTTCATCAATCTATTAACCAAAGGACATTTGTATTATTTCCAAATTTCCACAGCATGAATAAGCTTACTCATGGATTTTTCTGTGAATATACATCTCTTTTCATTTGAATACATGCTTGGGAGGCATGGATAGAGAGTTCAGTATATATTTAATTTGCAGGTTGTCAAGCTGTTTTCCATTTGCTGTCTCATCAGCAATTCTGGGCAAATCTAGTTGCTTCTTCTGAAATTTATTATGCTGGTTATACTGTACTTAGTCTAATTTGGGCACAGTGGTGTGCATCACTGAATTTAATATGCATTCGCTTAGTGTTTAATTTTACACATCATCCTTGCTAGTCCTTTTTTTGCCACTCTTATTTTGTCTGTTCACATAGCTTGCCTAAATTTGAGTTATTTACTTATTTGATAGTTGTTTGCATTTCTGCTTCAGTGTTTATTTTTTTGAAATACAAGCTTTTAAAACATTTTCTCACATTCTGTGGCATAAATGGTCATTTTCCAAACTGGTTTTAAACGAGTGTATTATATCTACAAACTAATTTTTGCTTCATCTTTGTTCATTTGAGAAATATACATTGATGATCTCTACTCATTGGGAAAATAAATGGAAACATTCTGGGATCACTAAGCTACTATCACAAATGTTAACTAGATGCCGTAGATGACAATTCTATTCTTAATTCTTAGAATGGCTTCATGAAATATACTTTAACTATTGAAATAGATTTTTATTTTATCAAGTGTATCATTTTTAGTTGGTAAACTATGAAATTATCAGAAAAATGTGATGTTTCAAGCTACTACTTTGCTTTTTGAAAACATCTTGATATCTACCATATGGTTTTACTCCCAGTGTAAATGATGAAACAAAATATGGGCATACTTTTTAAATTCAATACACAACAGAAGTTCTATGTAAAAAATGGGACAATAATACTTTAAAGTATTTCTTTATAAATGTTAATGGGAAATATCTGCATATGAAAATCAAAATAGTGTAACTGATTGTTCATGGTTTGTACTAGGCTATTGAAAATACCTTGCATGTCATTGGTAAAAATATGAAAATTGACATGTAAATGTCATATATTGTTTTGCACCACACCAGTTATATAACTATGCCTTTATTAACCTTTATTTAGCATTTTAAAGCAACTTTCTTCTGCTTTAGAGAAAAGTCTTTCTACATCTGCATTTTGTGAACTTTCCTCATAGAACTCTACCATAAAGGGAAAAAAATCCCTGGTGGTGCTGAATAAAGATTGCATTGCTAGGACATCTTTATGGCTGATTTTCAAGTGATTAGCTTGTTCTGTAAGAGAAAACTCAAATGAATGAGATACATTTCCACTTCCTTGAAAGCATTTATAAATCCTTTAGAACTATGGACATATTGTTAGCCTTGACTCCCATAGTGGGATTTGTGTACTACATATTAATAATGAAGTTGTCAACACGTTCTTACTTACAAAGGGGCCTTTTGTTTTGAGAATCCTCTGCAATGCTGTTGCTGAGCATCTTTAGTATTATCTCTTAAGTCTTTTCCTCTACATTGTATATAGAAGAGTCATTTGGATGTATTGCTCATGAGAAGTGCCATATTTACACTGTGAAAATTAGAGCATGGGAGTGGGGATACAAAAAATGCATTTATTCTTATTTTTTAATGAGCCCTAAGTTTTACCTGTTCATTTCTTACATTTGAAGGAGTCTTTGGTGACTTTCGTGGCCTAAGATTCTTTGTCCCACACAAACATACCTACTTTACTATCACTTTTACAGAGGCCTACCCATTCTCCCCAGTTCTTGTCATCAAACCTTAGTTAGGTTGGTTTGTTGCTTATCACAAATTGCCTCCACCAACCTGACATTGACAGGTATATCACAACTGGATGCCAGCACACACAGCTTGGCTTGGCACTTGTTTAAGCCTTTGGCAACTGTGTGAACTTCACGTGCTGGGCTCTAGTGGATAAGGGCTGTCTTCAGTACCTCTTAAAAGCAGAGTTAAAGTCCATTACACTTCTAGCAGTAACACCCTCTTCCACTGTGGTGGTGGATTACTGCTGAAACTGAATCTTGAATGCACCTAGGCCTCTGACTCCATTGACTGGGCAGAGGCCGAAAGGAAAAGCATTTTTTGTCATTGCTCTTCATTTTATTTCTAGCCCTCATTTGTCTAAATGGTATAGGAAAGTTCTGAATTATATGATGCTTATTCTGAAAATCAGTCTATGTCTAAACATGAGTTGTTAGAGACAACAAGACTAGGTATGTCAAAGTGGACAGCCTTAACCCTACACAAAGAATTACAGACAACTACAAAATGCTGGGGAATGGATTTATGGATTCATATCTGTTTCTTGTGCCTTTCTTGGGCTCTTTTCCTTCTATTTGGTTTGTCCTATTCTGATATGTTTGTTTTTGTTTTATTTTATTGTATTTTATTATCATTTAGATGTCTGTTTGTTTTCCAAGGAAAGACAGAATAGGGAGTGGATCCAGATGGGAAGGGAGGTAGGGAGGACCTGGGAGGAGTAGAGGGAGGAGAAACCATATTCAGAATATATTGTATAAAAAAATCTATTACCAATAAAAATAAAAATCTATTTTCAATAAAAAATAATAAATAATAATTTTAAAAATGTGGTTGGACCTCCTACAGAAGGTATAGTATGAGACTCCATCTTTCTGAATGATTAGACTTTTAGGAGATGGCTTCCAGAACCTTGACAGAAACATATTCCTGCACTATAAGGGCAAAGCTCTGAAAACCTTTGTATCTCAAAGACACAGCAGGAAGAATTTACAATTGCAAGTGTTTTACAGGGAGAAAACTGTCTAAAGTTTAGACAGGTCAAGAAAAATAATAATGCAACTGGACTGTGCTTACAAAATATATAAATAATTATGTATGTTGAGTAACTAATAGTATGAAATCCTATTAGTTAATATTTTAATAGTATTTTTGGCAAAAATTAGCTAATATAAAATAACCTTCACTTTAAATTTATTAAAATTATACAAAAGTTGACTAATTTGTAGTTTTTTTGTTTTTGTTTTTGATTTCCTACTAAAAAGTTGATTGCAAAAAGCACAGGGACAAATAACCAATCAAAAGAAAGCACTTGAATTATGAACCAATGGCTGTGGAGCCCCTAGCTAGATCAGGCCCTCTGGATAAGTGAGACAATTGAATAGCTTGATCTGTTTGGGAGGCGCCCAGCCTGTGGGACCAGGACTGGTCCTTAGTGCATGAGCTGGCTGTTTGGAACCTTGGGCTTACACAGGGACACATGCTCAGCATGAAAGGAGGGGACAGGACCTGCCTGTACTGAATCCACCAGGTTTAAATGAGTCTCCAGGGATGTCTTGGTCCTGGAGGACATGGGAATGGAGGGGAGGGGTTGGGGGGAATGTGGGGGAGGGTGCAGGAAGGGGGAGGACAGGGGAACCCATGGCTGATGTATAAAATTAAAACACATAATAAATAAAATAAAATAAAAAAGTCGTGTGCTTAAAAGTATTCTACAATTAAAAATCATATTTAACATTAAAAAAAGAATTACTGAGAGTGGGATGTTGTTGAATATTAGTTGAAGATATGTTACATTCATTTATGCTGTGGAATATTTGTTTAATGATAAGATACAAAGATGTGTTGCATTTGTTTATGCTGCATTTGTTTAACTCTGTGAAGCAGTGTTGCTTTCCTTTTCTAAAACAACTGATTGGTCTAATAAAGAGCAGAAAGGCCAATAGGTAGACAGGAGAGAGATAGGTGGGGCTCCCAGGCAGAGAGAATAAATAAAAGGAGAAGAAGAGGGGTAAGAAAGGAGAAGGAGAGGAGAATGCCAGGGGCCAGCCACCCAGCCACCCAGCCACCAAGCCACCCAGACACCCAGCTACACAGCCACACAGCCACATAGAGTAAGAAGGAAAGCAAGATATACAGAATAAAGAGGTAAAAAGCACAGTGGCAAAAGGTAGATTGGATAATTTAAGTTAAGAAAAGCTGACTAGAAATAAATCAAGCTAATGCCAGCCATTCATAAGAAAGAATAAGTCTCTGTGTATTTATTTGACAGCTGGGTGGTGGTACCACAAAGAGCAATGAGTAAAAAAAAAAAAAAAAGCAACTACAGTGGGATAAATATTCTTCTCCAGGAAAGAGCACACCAATTAGTTGTCTAATCACAAATAATCAACCCTAAGAATGTGCATGGTAGTGGTGTTATTCAGAAAGAGCAAGTTATGTTTAGGAATGTGTGTGTGTGTGTGTGTGTGTGTGTGTGTGTGTGTGTGTGTGTGTATGCATTTAACAAAAATTGAAAGAGTTAGAGGTCATAAATTTGAAAAAAAACAAGGATGGATATATGGAAGGATTTGGAGGGAAGGACTTTGAGAGGGAAAAATGATGTAATTATATTATAATCTCAAAAACAAAAGAAAAAATCACAAAAAACATAAATAAATCCGGTCTAATTTTCTCCAGTGAAATATTTTTGTCTTCCCCAAGTTTGCAAAGCTTAATGAGAAAAATTGGTGACAAGTGTCATTAATATTCATTGTATTATTGTCATTTGCATATCTAATTATGTTATTTACTAAGTAAGCAATCAGTAAGTTATTGGTAACAGAATAAATGAAACGATGAAAAGCAATAGCTTGGAATAGCACGGGTATTAACTCAATTTCACAGGTGGGTAAACATCCACAGTGGTGATGAAAACCCAGGCATTTGTTGTGTATGGCTTTCAGTTTATCCTTTGTTACTTTGTTGAGGTCATATTTTGACTTTGGTGTTGTTTGAAAGTTGGAGTAATATTCAAACCTGGCATCACCATCCCTTGATTCTCAATCTGTGTTTATTTTGATGGATTGTCTCCCCCAGGGACATTGTCACAGGGGTAAGTATTTCCAGGAATATAACAGGGAAAAATTCAAATCATGAAGATTCCTTTTCAAATGAATGTTTATTAATTAATATATGAAAATCCCCATAGCAAACCCATGTAGGCTACAGAATTGAGTAGATATACAACCTACTTAATAGGTATGCATTTATGGAAATATGGAGACACATGAAATATTTAGTCTATTTAAGATTCATCTACCAGAGAGGACAGAGAGGGTTGTGAAGAGCACAGGGCATCTCACTGAGTTTGGTTGATGATTAAAAACATCTAATATAACATTTGTGTATACACATATATCAGTACACTTCATCTTCTCTCTGTATGTAGAACCAGTTTTACAAACCTTTTCCGAGTGCACTCCTTTATAGAAGTCCCAAATACATTGAGTGTGTTCCCATCAAGCATGTTTACTCTTTCTACTCACTTTCTACCATACTTGGTATTCATCAGGCCTGAATAGTGTAGTAAAAATGTCTTTAAAATAACAAGACAATTTATATTTGAAATTAATATGCATCAAAGGCATCAGCCCTCTTTACTCTATTCAGCTTTAGCAACCTATCTTAACATTTTATACAAATGAAAAACCAACCGGATCATGATCCCCAAAACATTTAAATATATTTTAAATAGCATTGAAATATATTTTGAATGGAAAATGGTCTGTTGGAACACTGACAAGGGTTCCCTCCACCAATAAAGGCTATCAGTAATTACCGTCAGCATAATTCACTTTGGGTAACATTTTCAATGAACTTAATAAGAGAAAAATAATTATAAGGTGTTTAAGGAGGCTTTTCATTGTGTCTCAAAGACTTTCAAGAACACTGAACAATTATAACTTTTTGAATAATGTACATTATCAAATACATTCAAACCTATCCTAAAAATGTCATTAACATATTATGTAATTCTCCAACGTTGTAAAATACTGTACAAAAAACATTTTTCATGGCATTTATTTTTATGGAGATCTATATATAAATTAATAGCCAAATTCTGTCAGCCAGTATCAAGCAACCTTACATTTATTTTCCTCAACAATGAAAAGAAACAAGAAAATGTCAATAAATTACAAAATATCAAAATTTGAAAACTGTTTTATATATGCATGTTTCAAAATAAACTCTTGTTTTGTAATAGTTTGAGATTTATAAGAAAGTTCTAAAAGTAATGAGGCAAAGCTCTACACACCCCTCAGTTCATTTCCCTTCATGTTAACATCTTGTATCCATATCATATTTGTTCAAATTAAAACATTTTCATTTGTACCTCACTAGTAACTGAAGAGATATTTAGAGTTGACAGTTTCCCTACTGGTATTCAATCTAAACTCAAGACCAGCTTCAGACTTCCATGCTGTGCCTCCCTATTGGTGAAATTATTAAGGCCACTCCACGTAGTTAAAAGGGAGGTTTATTTTGTGGGGTAACTTACAAATGAAGGGGTAAGTTGCAGGGTCTGGCAAAGGTATAGCACAGTCCGGTGGTGTTCTCTGGAGAACTCTGCTCGGTCTACCTCCAGTGTCCAGGGTCCCGGAACCAAGAGAGAGGCCTCCTCTCAATCCTTGGTCTTCTGCTTCCTCTTCTGCCCTGCCTTGTGGGCGTGACCATTACCAAAGCCTCAATGGGGGTTGGAACTTCCAGGCCAATGCTGGGATGGCTATCCACTACATCTCCCCCTTTTGTCTAAATAAGAAAGTTCTAACCTAATACAAGATTGTATACAAAGAGATGGTTATCAAATATTGTCCAGGAGTAATGAGGGATAATGACCTAGATAAGTTGGAATTACAATAAGTGCAAACAATATCAAGCAAAAAACACATAGTAAAATCCAGGGAAGTCTAGGGCATGGGTAGGTGGCATGTTACAAAGATCATTCCAAAAGGTGTCCTATCCTAAAGAACCTGAGTCTAATACTCAATATATTCTATCTAAGATATTATATATGTATATATACTAAGTTATAACTATAACTGCTAATCTCCAACGTCATCAAAGACCTGAGAAGGAATATAATAATACCTGAGAAATGGGAGAAGGACCCAAGCAACTTTCAGGAGTCTTGCAAGAGTAGACAGACAGCTAGCAGCCTGGACAGTCACTAATGTTTCTCAGCATCGTTGGAGCATTCAAATTGGCTACAGGCCTAGGGTATCTGACAGACCATTTTCAGAAGCAGGAATTCTGAAAGACCATCTTACCTTCTCTTGGCAAAGTATGGTGGTCGCTTTCATTGTGTCCCCCTTGTCCAGAAAGGACAGCATTTGTACTGTCAGTTGTTGAAGCAAGGGCAGTTCTTTGCCCAGTAGGCCATTTTGTGCCAAGAAGACAAACTTCCAAATGGAAATGTCTTAGAAGCCCAACATTCTCTTGGGATCAAATTGGTGCTTCCAGGAGCAATTGTGTCTCACGTCAACAGAATTTTAAGTTATTTAAATGCCATATTCTCTAGGTCCATTAAGTGTTTGAAGATTACCTGTCTATCTGACCTATGTATTTATAAATCTGGATAACCTAACTAACATAATTATAGAGATGACAAGCATAGGTGACAATAACTCTGTAAGTCTTATCTACCTAAACAACCTAAGGACTAAGCTTCCTATAAATAAGGCAAACAGTCTGTAAGCAAATGTACAGTAAAAGAACAATGACTTTAAATTGTGACAATACACAAAATATCTTTAACAGAGGTAGGAATATATAGTGCAATATGCAATATGATAATAATCCTAAATATACAGAATATCTTAAACAGAAGTAGAACATACATACAGTATGACAGATATAAATTCACATTTGTATCAATATACAAATATTTCAAATAAGAGTAAAAATATGTGTACAATATAACAAACATAGTTCTGTATTTGTATCAATATACAAATTATCTTAAATAGGAATGTAAAAAGTTTATATTTGTATCAACATATAAGAATTCATAACAGTGCAAAGGCTGCTATATTACTAAATTTGTTTACTAATGTATATGATAGTCTACCATAATATCTTATACCTATCCATTCCATTTCTTCTTTTCCCTTTTTTTGAGACATATTTTCTTTCCTTAAGGAGAGTACTGAGTTTAACAGTTTCTTCCACCCCCAACCCTATAACTATTATCCATAACCCTGAGAAATATGAAACCTTAGGGATAAGGGGCGTTGTTTTCTTAGAATTGCTTCCTGCTGTTTAGGGGGCAGTGGTATCTCTGTTGGGTATTGTGATCAGATAGTTAAATCTCAGTTAGACTAACTGTAGATTCTGTAGCAACTCTCAGAGTAATGGGTAAGATTGTCTGAAATTCTGGCAAGAAGTGTAGTATGATGATGATTATCATTGCATCATTCTGGATTGGGTAGAGTTGTTGTTGTTGGGGCCCCATCTTCCTTCTGGAGACTTCAGAGATTGCTATTGGAAAAAAACTTATTTTTTATCAGAATGGAAGGTTTGGATTTAAAGATGTCATGACATGTAAGAAAGGATTCCAAGAAATCAAGAGTAAGCATGGAGAGAATTAGAATCTTGAAGATAATGGTCCCTTATAATAGGTTTCCTTCTGTCTCACACCAGAGAGCTCTTCTGATATGGGACTGAAGAATCTCTCAACCTTTTCTTTTATCAATATGCTTGGGTTTAGAGAAGGAGTGAGCCAATTCCATCTCCAAAGCCAGCTTGGTTTATAATTAAATTGGAACCACAACTATTCTAGATTGATAGAGATATAGATGTTAGACAGTGATATCTTACCCTGTGTAGATTGGTACCAATAGATTATTCCTTTCTGCTGTAAACATCCGGATATCCAAGGCCTTATGATTTCTGGAAGATGGGTATTTCCATTATCCTGGAAAGACAAAATCAGAACCCTACCCCAACCTTTGATTGTTAAATTTTTCTTACAACCTGAAGAGATGTCACATTGGTAGATGATCTTTTACTTTTCCTCATCAAGTGCCTCCAGCCTGGCTAGCTCAGTCGGTAGAGCATGGGACTCTTAATCCCAGGTTCGTGGGTTTGTGCCCCACATTGGGCGCCAGATATTGGTGAAATTATTAAGGCCACTCCATGTAGTTAAAAGGGAGGTTTATTTTGTGGGGTAACTTACAAATGAAGGGGTAAGTTGCAGGGTCTGACAAAGGTATAGCACAGCCCGGCGGTGTTCTCTGGAGAACTCTGCTCGGTCTACCTCCAGCATCCAGGGTCCCAAAACCAAGAGAGAGACCTTCTCTCAATCCTTGGTCTTCCGCTTCCTCCTCCACCCTGCCTTGTGGGCATGGCCATTACCGAAGCCTCAATGGGGGTTGGAACTTCCAGGCCAATGCTGGGATGGCTATCCACTACACCTCCCTTCACATATCCTTGGTCATCTCTGGTTAGTACCAGTCTCTCACCTAGCTGCTTTAGGTATATACAACAGTTCTGAAGTTCCCATGTTTAGATGAACTTGATGGAGTCAACTCATGGAGTTGTAGAGTCAGCATTGTAGACTGTATCTTTTTGTTGTTTTTTGTTTTTTGGGTTTTTTTTTTTTTGTTGTTGTTGTTTGTTTGTTTTTCTAGACAGGGTTTCTCTGTAGCTTTGTGCCTGTCCTGGAACTCGCTTTGGAGACCAGGCTGGCCTTGAATTCGCAGAGATTCACCTGCCTCTGCCTCCCTAGTGCTGGGATTAAAGGCATGCACCACAATTGCCCAGCGTAGACTGTATCTTAACTTGAGTTTATAGGGCATAGTTCTATGATTTGCCTGGCTTGTGACATTTTTGGAAGAATATCAAACATCTAAAGTTTCCTTCTCAAGCCAACTAGAAGATATATGATGTGTCTGATATCCCATTGGTCTTTTGGGAAAGAATTTTTTAGTCTGCATCATGAAGAATCTTTTCCTCTCTTATAATCTAGTTTGGAGAAGTAATCTACTACTGTTAACTTACAAAATGCATTTGAAATATGACCACCACAAATAAACAAAGAACCTCACAAATACTGGGTAGATAGAATGATTATATAGGATGGACTAATATAAATCATTAGTTAATTTTTATCTTGCATGCTATTTTCATACATTTTATTAAACTTTTATTAATTCAAATATAAGTTGTGCTTATTTAGTTAGGCAAAACACATTAATGTGCAGTAAGATTTCCCAACTCAAAATTCCATCAATTCTTCAAGGGACACTGTGAGTCAGTGATTACATGTATGACTAATGGTGATCATTTATTTCTATATCATGATGAATTACAGTTGTCCATGAGCATTGAATTATAGCTGGCCAAATAGATGTCATTCCTTAATCAAGGAATACAAGAAAACCCAGTGAGAAAGTTTCTAGGATATTTTAATTCTTAGCCTCCTTGGTAATTGACATATGTTATAAATACAGTATTATAACACAGTCTAATGTTTCCTCAAGTGAAACAGTTGTGCACTAGAAAGAAGAGTTCTGATCAACATACACTACTTTAACTATTTAGATTACCATGAGATTAAAAAAAAAGTCAAACTTGTTGAGTTTATACTGTATGTTTTTCTGTGAAATATTACACCTTCATATTGTAAGGAGTCCTGACATCAAGTTCATGTAATATGACCTCAATGAATAGATTGAATCACTAGACACTAAATTATACTAACCTAAGATAATCAAATACTTCTCCCAGAGAATTTGAAGCAAGAGTACAAAGACTTACCTATTTATTAATTAGTTCTACGTGAAGGTGATGTAGGGTGGAATGAGATAGAGAGTGTCTTAACCTTGCCAATCTCTGAGCAGGGACCACAGAAATCAACTCCATACGAATTATTCCAAAATAAATTGTGGGGTAATCATAAATGGTATTTTCACATTACATCATAGATGGATAAAAAAATGAAACAACAGGTAGAAGTATCATTAAGAATCAGGCGGCATAAATTAGAGATACATGTTTTAAAAATCATGAAAATCTATGATCACTGGTAAAACAGAAAAGGCTTTGTTGTCTCAAGATTTGTTTCTCACTGGGAGTCTTTCAGAAAGGGATAAGTGCATTTACTCTGCAGTGTTTTCTCTTCCAAATGTACTGTGATTTAAACGAAAATGGAATCATGAACCTGCTTTGTACTTCCTAAAGGATGCTGCAGAGGGAACATCGTGATTCTATAAAAATGAAGGAGGAATTGTCTTCTTTCCGAAAGCACACCTTCTGTTGTACCTGTGCTGAGAAAATACCCCAACTATAGTGAAAATAGCTCAAGACAGAGGTTCCAGGTTGGGGAGTCAGAACTGAAAGGTGGCACGGCCATTTCAAATGTGAGCAAGCAAATTTTCAGATCCCACGACCCTCTCCCTATGAATTATCTGACATCTGGCAGCTGTGAAGATGACCCACCTGTTTCATGCACATCCACATTGTATACAGCATGACAATGTGGAACCCTCTCTGCTCAGAAGAGTAGTGATTTCTTTTAAGGATTGCCTTATGTTTTGTAGAATGCATAAATGCTGGCATTAAAATCCATAGAGCATTTTTAATAGCTTAAGATCATTAGTATTGTAAAACTCGGGTAGTCCTTTCTCCATAAAAGAAATTTGTACATCTGATTAACTCTTCATAAAATCTTAAATCAATGAGACATATAAGAAAATCTTGTTTTAAATGTTATCTGTGCTGGAGGGAACTGATCTGCCAGAAACAATGTGTGTTCTTCAAACATGGGCCTAATCATTAAACGTCCCTTTGGGACCTTTGGTTCTGTTGCCTAAAACTAAGGAATACTTTTAAAACCTTTACTAAGACAAATTTTTAAGTGAGTGGGATATAGTGAAAGTTTAATTAACAGTAAAGAAGACGTTTCCAACATTACTGCTCTTGAAGATGCTATTTCCATCCTTAGGCAAATCTACCATTGAGAATTGGTCTTTAAATAAATTCTGGTGAAAAGGCTCCATTTTTCTTATGTTTTATTTAAATACTTTGATGATAACACTAATACTATTTCTCAAATTTAATGGTGAAATATGCTACATATGTCAGGAAAATTTCAACTAACTAAGATGTGACTAACTTCATGTTACTGTACTAATAGTATAGATACATACATAGATGTGTTTACACATGTGCCCTTGTACATGCACACACATGCACATGCATGTGCACCTGCATTTACAGGAGAGGTGCTCAGCTAAAAATGATTTTATAATGTGAAAGAAAGAGTAGCTTCTAAAGTCATTGAGTGAATGAGTCAGAGAAAAGAAGGCAGTTCTGAATGTGGTGTCTGTAGATACCAGACTACATTGAGATAGCTCTCTGGGCCTAGTTTGTCCTGAAAAGAAGGGATTTAAGTGATATAATGCCTCCTAGACAAAAATCATTTACACAACTCCAAGGGATCCTGATGCTGATGCCAGTCTGTGTTCTGCTCAAAGTTACAATATATTGTATAAAAGAGTGCTTTTTCTTTCTTTATTTTTTCAGTTTCTGGGAGCCTCCATGATACACAAGGAATCTGACTCCATTTTGAGTGCAAACAGAGGCAACATGACTGCAAGTTGGTAGGCATGTACATAAACACTACCACCTGTCCATCACCACCCATGAAGCATAACCTGATCAGCATTTCTAATGTGGAGAGAATATGGCCCTGAAAATTTATCAAAGTGAATTGGAACCATATGAGTATAAGGATGTGTTAAACTCATACCAGAGAAACCAGGCTGAAGAACTTGTTCAGTGCACTGGACCAAAGAAAAGCTTAGTACCTTCATCTGGACCCCATAGAGAAAACGATATGCAACTGGGTGATGATAATGGCTTCCACTGACCTGTGGTCTGAGTACCTGGTATGTACATGTGACTGAGTAGCAGAAAGTTCTAAACTCTCCCAGAAGCTTCTGTACCCACTGAGTCATGGCCAATTCAAGTTGTCATCCATCAGTCTACCACTTGTCTATCGATACTCAGTTCAGTACTTTCCCTCTCTGGCTATCCTTGATATAACCCTCACTTCTGCAGCTAGACTTGAAACAAAGGCTCTCCTCAAGCTTTGACCCTGGTGCTTGGCCCTGGAGCAGTGTTTCCAGCAGACCTCTAGCAGGGTGTATGACATAATGCCCACAGAGGTTCCCTTTGTATCCTTATCTGCTGTCTGATTCCCTCAGGTTTGGCTTCTTTGCAAGGCCTTAAAATCTGCTTTGGCCAATTAGAACCTTTGTAGTCATCCTGTAACCTGCATATGCAGAGATATGCTTCGCAAGTGGCATGTCATGTGACACCCAAGCATTATCATTAGTCCTCAAGTTTGGAATAAGTGGACCTGGATTGTCTCAGCCATGTATCAAGGGAAGCAGGATGACTTGACAACTTCTAGTCAAGAGAACTGACACAGCTTGTGAATTTGTTGTTGTTCAACCCATTCTGACACTGTGGAAAACACAAACATGTCTGTTTCTAATACAGTGTTCACACACACCTTGTGATTCCTCCAGCTTGGAGCCCTGCTTTCCTGCTTTCTCCCCTTTTCCTTTCTCAGCATTTTCTGAGAACTTTCAGGTGACGCAGCTAATTGCTGTTCTTTCTAACCAAAATTTGACTTCCTTGGGCACTTGATGAAAGCTCTGGATAATAAAGAAGAAGCCTGGCAAGAAACAAGTGCTTGTTAATTCTTGCTCTAGGCCATAGCTTAGGCACAGGATTTTAGAATCACCTTCGCAAGGTAATAAAGACTTCAGCTCTCAGGAGTTCATAGTAAATTAACTTAGAGTTACCAGCTTTAACTTAATAGTAGTGTTTCTTCATGCAACTGGTTTTAAAACACTGATAAGTATTTCTTCTTAATTGAAAGCAACAACACAACAACAAAAACCCCTCATGACTATTTAATGTGTTGTTCATGGAATTACTACTTTACATAAAATGTTTCACAATCTCTACATGTCATCAATATTTATAAGCCTCTAAAAATTACTGTCTTATGTTGGATTGAAGGTGAACATGAGCAGGAGAAACACATCTGGAAATATATCGATAAATAGCTTAGAAGTAAACTTTTAACTCAGGCTACATCTTTGTTTCTTCATTTCCTTAGAACCAGACTGACTTCGCAGCACAGACAAACAAGCCCATCATGAATCTTCTTAGTGAATATGGTGGTAATCACTCCTGTTGCCATTTTATTTCAAACAGGCAAGGCATCCAACTGCTCATCTTTATGGAATTTTGAAATCTTTCCTCTTGTCTCAACCGTTGGGATTAAGTCTTACGATGTCCTTGTTCTCAGACAGCAGTGGGTGAAGAAGAGGAAGCAAGAACTCAGGCATAGATACGGACCCTGGCTGAGAAAACAACAAAGCAGTATGTTGTCAAGTCACTAAGTAAAAAGAGAGCTGAGAGAAAGCACCACACCAGAGGAAGGAAGAGCAGGTGAAGCAGGCAGAACAGGTGGAGACTGCAGCCAGTCACCCAGTCGCTGACTGAGAACAAGAGCTAACACCATCCTGATGTCAAAGCAGGGCCCCTGCTGCAGGGTGACAATGGCAGCTCATGCCAACTCCTGACCGGTGAACAAAGATGGGTGAGTTCTCTTAAAGAAAGAGTGTTTCATGACATGAGCAGGAGTCATATCTTGACGATTGTGACTTTTGGGACTCAGAAAACAAGTCCCAGTGCATGGCATCTTGGTGTGCTGAATGCTTTGTGTTAAATAAGAATCAAGGTCTCTCTGACCTTCTGTGGCCTTTCTGGCTCTAGTTTCTTTTTCTCCCCCAAAGGGCAGGCAGGAGAGTTGTTGTTTCTTTTTCTGAATTCCCTTTGTTTCGTTTGAGATCCTTCAGCAAAGAATATGTGTAGTTTATAATTTGGAAACCATCATAGGAGTGTAAAGCTAAGAGAAAGTTTGATTGTATACTAAAATAAACACATAGCTTTAAGGCACCCACAAAAATAAACCTTGGTTCTTTCATAAAACTGAAGTCAAACAAAACCACTATATTGCTTTAACCTTTAAGGAGGAGAAGGTTTAAGGATAGAGAAACGGTCTTTTCTATTGTTCAGAAGTAGCTGCAGATGTAGATTTTCCTTATTCTTCCTGTGAGGGATTGACTGAGGGATTAAAATGACATGATCATGGTGTCTCCACAGGTGGGAACAGAGCGGGATAGGAGGGAGGGAATGGGAGGAGAAGAGGGAGGGGAAACTACAGTGGGGATACAAAAACAATCAATCAATCTATCAATACTTTTATTCAAAAAATAAATAAAATGTTATTTAAAAATAAAAAAGGATTAAATGACACTTAGAAGATAGGGTCAACTAGTCCCCAAATGCAAAAATTCAAAAAGAAATGCAGAGATAAAAACAAAAACCAGTCACTGGCTTTGTGCTGGCCATATTAAAGTTGAGACACACTTAACTATAAAGGGAAAGGTATTGGAGCAGAAACAGACCCAGTAGCCTTTGAAGATGGGAATTACTCAGTTGTTTATGCCTTCTGAGTTTACTTTCTTAGCTGTGAACTCGTGGATGAGGAATTGGAATAAATAGTAATTGTTTCACCTTATTCTCTTTTGCTTATTTTGTTTTTCTGGGTAAGCAATCCTGCTGTGTAGCCCAGGCTGGCCTTGAACCCATAGTCTCCCTGCTTTGGCCTTCCATGTGCTGAAATCACCAAGATCTGTCCCAGAATCTAGCTTCATGAAAATCTGGGCATTAGAAAAGAATACTATTTAGCCAGTGCAAGGATTCACTTACAACCGACTACTTTTGAGCTGCTATCAATACACGCAATTATGTCCTTCCCCTTGCCCATATTTGATCCCTTGGGAAAAGCCTTGAAGAAGTTAGTTTGTAGTTGTGATTTATAGTTAATTTTAGGAACATGTACTGAACATGTACGGTATGTTATAAAGAAGAATGTTTGAAAGAAGTTTATCTTCTTTGTATCAAGTAGTAAAAGATGTGAAACACAGAATGCATGCATCGTTAGGAGAAAGTAGAGTAGCAGGATAGTGGTCATTGTGAAATATGGTGTAGACTAGAATTTGTGAACTGGAAGGTACTGGACTTTCTCCAATTTTAGTTCCATCACTCATGTGTATGTCTAGTTAACACATCTCGACTAGTCAATGGTGAGCTGAACTATCTTCAAGTATTCATCTTTTGCCAGGTAGTGGTGGCACACGCCTTTAATCCCATAACTTGGAAGGCAGAACCAGGCAGATTTCTGTGAGTTTGAGTCCAGCCTGAGCTACAGAGCGAGATCCAGGACAGGCACCAAAACTACACAGAGAAACCCTGTCTCAAAAAAAAAAAAAAAACAAAAAAAACAAAACCAAGTATTTATCTTTTAATTATTTTTTTTAAAAAAACTTTGCTCATCTCAATAACCATCTTTATCAAATATATTCTTAGCTTCTAAAACTGCAAATAGAATTTTAAAATCTGTATAGTTTTAAAGCTTATTTGATATTCAGGACTTTTAAATAAAACAGCTCTTTAAAATACAACAAAATCTGTATTTGACATTTTGAAGATTTTACTGTGTTTGTGTCCTTTTCAAAACAATTACCCTTTTAGAAAATGTCTTGCTGAGGGAGAGATAGACTCTTGTAAAATACACCCTGTGTTTAATGAAGAAAACTTGGAGTCTGCATTTGGATGACAATACTAAAGGAAAGCCTATAGCATGCAAGCATGTCTGAGTTGCAAGGAAATCACATAGTCTGAGATGTACTACATGACTCTTCATTTTATTATTTCTCTGGGGACATAAAAGAATTTCCCTAATTATAAAATGGAAAAATATATAGTCAGAGCCTATTCTTCTAAGGAAGAAAGATAGGAAAAAGGAGCAATTAGTTTTCTATGGACAACTCATGTCTGGGTACTGTGGCTTACCCTCTAATGTGCAAGCTAATGGTGGCCAGCATGGCTGTGTCCCAAGGCAGCAGTTGGCAAGACACACATTTAAGTCTAGGACAACTAAAATTAGAGTACCGTGGAAATTTATCTGATTTAGGCCATCTTCCAAAAGAAAAAAAAAAAAAAAAAAAAAAGGAGAACAGGCAGTTTAGCGTGCTTGTTATTCTCTTTTCTAAATTTTTCTTTTGGATCAAAACAATTTTGTTAAGGACTACTATAGACTAAATATTTATGTTCCCTTACAAATCCATGCATTGCTAACTAATTCTTAATGTGCAGATAATTAGAGATGGTGCCTTTAGGAAGGGACTAGGGCTCGAGGATGAAGCTTCAGGAGCCGAGTGAGCCTCTCTAAAACTGACTCCATACTCGTTGTCTGATAATTCTGGCCTATGATTAAATTGAGAAAACATCCCTCTGTAAACCAGGAAGCCAGGAATCAACCCATCAGACGCCAAATCTCTAGCAGCACCTTAGTCTTGGACTTTCCAGGCTATAGAAATAGGAGAAATAAATTTTTACTGTTTATGCACTAGCAAATCTAGGGTATTACCCTGTAGCCACCTAAATGCACCGAAGACGGAAGAAGTAAGTGCAAACACACAGATTCTACCTTCTTCTTTAAATTAAATGCAATCGCATTTGTGTTTAACACAATAGGATCATCTCTAAAGTTGGTTTTATAAATTATGGCTACAAAAGTCCTTTATAACAGAGCAGCTGGTAGGCCTACACTAAGGACATATCCAGGGGCATGTTACTCTGAGTCAGAATCTTACCTTTGTTATATTTTACCAGCATCTCTATTTCTAATTTCTTTCTCTGACAATTTTACTTAGCATTTCAAAGTATCAACCAAATCATATTACTCTCCAGACATGGTGGCTCAGGCCTAGAATCTCAGGACTCTCAAGGTTTGAGGCAAGAGGATCTCTATGAGTTGAAGCCAGCTTGGGCTACATAGTGACTTCAGGGCTATCCTGTCCTTTAGAACAATACCACACCTCACAAAATGAAAGAAATCCCAAGTTAAGTAAATACATATGCAATGGTAATAGTATCTGCCTCAAGATTCTCTTGTGAGACTTAAAGGAATTATTTTAATTGAACTTTTAATATATCACTTGATAACTTCCAACAGTTGTCATGTACTATTATATGCTTCCACACATACATGCATAAATGCCAATAATAAATATTTACTTTAAGACTTTAGAAATTTAAAAAAATAAAACCAACTTCTCCCAAAATGATACATAATTACATAAATTAAAATATATAAACTAAGAAGGTTTGGGGCTAACTCTTAGCTGTTCAACATTTATGAAGAACACACATGATTTTAGCCTCTAGAGTTATCTTCTGTATATTAATTTCTCATTCAACTATTTAAGAAAAATTTCTAGGTCATAGGTTACTAAGCAGGGAAGACAGAATTCAAAGCATGATATGAAAACACGAACATGTGGGTATTTTGAAGTGTTCCTTATTAACAAACCTTGGTTGTATATCGGACAATTTAAATCCTTCCTACCACAATGACACTTGCTCAATTATGTTCATAATGGCTTTATTTGCAATAGCCAGAAACTAAAAGCGACCTAGATGTCCCTCAACCAAAGAACAGATAAATAAAGTGTACATTTACACAGTGAAATATTACTCAGCTATTAAAAAATGACATCATGAAATTTGCAGGCAAATGGATGGAACTAGAAAAAAAATCATCCTGAATGAGGTAACCCAGACCCAGAAAGACAAATATGGTATGTACTCACTAAAGATAATTATGCTACAATTCACAGACCCAGAGAAGGTAAGTAACAAAGAGAGCTCTAGATGGGGTGCATAGATCTCCCTGAAAAGGAGAAATAGAAGAGATTTCATGGGTGGATTGAGGACTGCTGCAGATGGGAACAAATAAAAAGAAAAAAAGGAAGAAATAGTGTGTAGTGAACTTCAACTAGTCAAAATATTGTAGACTTTTGGTTGTTATTATTAGTTTCTGTTCCATTGCAGAATTTTTATAAAACCAGAGATAGTCCCAAGGAGCAGCTTCTCTCCTGTTCTTGGTTATTGGTCTTCACTGTTGTTCCTTCTTACCTTCCCTAGATTTATCTCTAGCTCAGCCAGGAACAGTGAAGAGGAGCAACTCCCTTAGTATCACCTTCAGGGTAAAATAAATATAAGACACACACTGAAACCACCAGTTGCTGAACAGATGAGGAGAGAGAACAAAGGGTCTATCCATCTGGAGGTGGTCTTGCTCATCTCTGTGAATCTGCATGGTCATCAGACATTAGCCAAATGTGACTCGGTCAGCAGGTTCGTAAGTGACTGTATATCCCCACTCTGCCTCCTGCTGCTGGGAACTTTTCAACCACCACATACCATAGCCTAGGCTAGCTTCCCAGAAGCCAAGAGACTACAAGAAATGAGGCCACCCCAGCCTCTTGGATGAGATCTAGTAGACAGAGTAGCATGCTAACTATGGGACAAGTGAGTGAGGCCATTTTAGATGCTTAGCTAAAATGGAACATCAGGACAGTGCACAGAATTGTGAGAAATAGATGTCTATTGACTTAGCCTCTAAGTATTGTAGAGACTGGGCATTGTGGTGACTTTATATAATCAATAGATATATGCTGGACACTGTACATGGCTCTAGAGTGTCTGAGTGAGTTCTTATCACTCTCTTGTCAGCTTTACCCAAGATGGTAGTTGAGAGAAGTCAGGACATAAATACTGTATGGAATTGTTATAAGAACCAATGTTCATGGTTCTGGGAAGATGGCCCAATGGTTAAGTGTAGTGATGTTTTGTTCATGCTCTAAAAAATAAAGCTTTCCTGCAGAACAGTGTGGAGCTAGCCACTAGTTAACTATAGAAGCCAGGCAGTGGTGGCATCCATCTTTAATCTCAGCACTTGGGATCTCATGCTGTTGATCCCAGTACTTGGGAGGCACAGACCTTTCATCCCAACACTAGAAACAGGAAATGATATGGCTGGGCAGAGAGAGGAATATAAAGTGGGAGGAGAGAAGAGCTCACCCAATTTTGGCCAAAGAGTTGGCAAAGTAAGAGGTGGTGGCTATGGCTTGCTCCTTTGTCTCTCTGGTCTTTCAGCATTTACACAGATATCTGGCTCTGGGTTTTTATTATTAAGACCAGTTAGAATTTGTACTACAGTTAAGATCACTTGTTGCTCTTCCAGAGGAACATGATCCAATTCCCAGTACCCATATGATGACTCACAAGTATCTGTAATTCCAATTCAAGAGGATCTGATGCCCTTGTGTGCCTCTGCTTGCACTAGGCACACAGGTGGTGCACAGACATACATGCAGGCAAAACACAAACACCCATACAAATAAAATTTAAAATGAAAATGAAAAAGAACAAATGATTGTGCAATATTGAATTTCCTCCTTTGTTGGAGGAAAAAAATCATAAATAACCTCCAGAGGCTAGACTCTATAGAAAATCTTACCATCAACCTCCAATTCAGTATTATTAAGAGAGAATATCTTCAAATAAATTTGTTGGTGAATTTTAGAGCAGTGGCTCTCAGCTTTCCTAATGCTGTAACCTTTTAATATAGTTCCTAATATTGTGGTGATGCACAACCATAAATTCATTTCATTACTACTTTATAACTGAAGTTTTGCTATTGTTATGAATTATAATGTAAATATTTGATATACAGACATGCGATATGTGACCCCTGTGAAAGGTTGGTTTGACCCCCAAAGGGGTCATGACCCACAGATTGAGAATCATTGTTTAAAGGCATAACTAATCTTAGAAAATTCCAACTCACATTTTAAAAATATAACATCTTATTAATTTTTTGCTTATTTCATATGATGTGCTTTGATCATATTCACTTCTCAATCATCCCCCTAACTCGTCACAGATCCACACCGACTTCCCTGCTCCAACTTCATGCCACCTTCTTTGTTTTTAAATAATCCATAAACTTCAATATATGCAAGCCATGCATTCCTGGGCTTGGGTCCTTCACTAGAACATGGTCAATCTACCAGGTCATTCTTAAAGAATACTTAATTATCTTTCCCTTTGAAACCATCAGTCAGTTGGTTTTCAATTAAGGGCAATGGCTCAGGAAAATCCCCAGCACACTCCATATGAGGATGTTGTCTGGTTTGATGTCATGCCATCAACTACAGGTTCTGTGGGTTCATGAGTCTAGCAGTCCTGTATCATATCTAGGAGACACAGTTTTATTCTGGTCCTCACTGACCTCTGGCTCTTACAGTCAATCTCTTCTTCTGTGATGGTCTCTAAGACTGAGGAAAGGGGTAAAAATGTACTCTTCGTGTACATTTATTCTTTGCACATCAGTTATGATTTTCTTCATTCACTGGTACCCATTGCCCAGAGAAGCTCCTTTGACAATGAGAGATGCTTGCACAGAGATAGGAAATTTGATCAATTTGATATTATGCTTATTTAGCAAAGTAATAGTGGTAGGCTTACCCCTGGGGCTGGTGAGCTCCCAAACCTTGGATATTTGCTCTGATTTCCGGTGCCAGGCATGTGACTCTCCATGTGGAGCTGGTTCTAAGGCCAGTCGGAAAGCAATTGGTTACCTCAGCAATGTTTGTGTCACAATTGCAGCAATGGGATTATCCGGCAATGCCAGTCACTACTGAAGTTTACAGGGCTCACAGTTGGATAAGACTCAGAGGTTTTAACGTGAGAATATTGAGAGGCAAAATAGAAACGCCCCTCCAAGTCTTCAGTGTATTGGTATTTGCTATTTCCTCCACGTGGAACATGTTTCTCACCTCATCCTAATGTAAGCTACATCTGTACAACTGGCCTACCAAAAGCTTGCAACCTTAAGATACAATGTCATTTACCTCTACAGATCTATTTCAAGTAATTATGCATTTTTACTTTATTTTCAATTCTGTCTTTTTTAAAAAGATGTCCCCCAGAAGTGCTGAGGCAAGTATCTGACAATGTGACTCCTGCATGCCTTTCATGTCTGAGAGAAACAGAAGGTTATGAGTTAGGGCATAGCCTGGGCCAAGGGCATCCTATCATAGGTAGTGGGCTCCAATAAGCCAGCTGATGCACCAGGGATGGATCCTGATCCTACTGCCAGGGGCACCTTAAGCAGATCAAGCTACACAACTGTCTCACTTATGCAGAGGGCCTAGTCCAGTCCCATGCAGTCTCCACAGATGTTACTCTAAGTGTCATGAGTTCCCACTAGTTTGGTGTGGTTGTCTCTGTATGTTTCCCCATCATGATCTTGATGTCCTTGCTCATAGAATCCTTCTTCTCTCTCTTCTACTGGATTCTTGGAGCTCTACCTGGTGTTTTGCTGTAGATCTCTGCATCTGCTTCCATCAGTTACTGGAGAAAGGCTCCATGATGACAATTAGGATATTCACCGATCTGATTACTGGGTAAGCCAGTTCAGTCAGGCAACCTCTCCACTATTGCTGAGCTAGTGTATGTTGACAGCAATATATAAACAAACAAACACATATACTTCATGTAAAAAGAATATAGTACTTTTGTTTCTCAGTAATGCTGATTTTTATATCTTAACTTAAAATATTTACAGACATTTGTCATCCACTGAAGACACAGCAGAGAGAATGTTGGCAGTACAACATCCAAAGACACAATCCTGTTTAAAAAGCTTTACATTGTAGAACTTATTTGTTATTGTAGGGCTTTGATCAAAGACAGTGAATGAACACGGAGATACAGAGGTTAATTTGAGATCACTATAGAAGTATAACTTTACATTAAGATTAAAAACCCATTTGTCTATACTAATTTCTTCATGATTGCAGCTTTCCCTATATATGTACAAACAATAAAATACTGGCTAACTATGTATTGGCAAAATGGAATTGATTAATTATGCTCATTTATGTCAGCATCTTCAGCAGTTTGAGGTAGTTGTTAATTATAGTAATGATTTAATTGTTTTCACCCAGTTAATGAGAGAGAACAGAACTTCTAAATGTTAGTTCTACCAAAATAACATTATCAGAAAAGATATAGATAGATAGATAGATAGATAGATAGATAGATAGATAGATAGATAGAGGAGAGGGAGAAGGGAGCAAGAGATCATGAGAGCTTGAGAGAGAGAAAGAAAGAAACTAGACTTCAAAATGTTTCTTAATAAAATCTGATGAATCAAAACTATGCTTCATCCATTTGCGTATTGACGGACACAGGTTAACTTCCTGCCCAGCAATGTCTATCTAGCAATGTTACATTAAGGACAGAAGTGTAGATACCAGCAAGCTGATTTCCCTTGGGTCACATGCATTTCTTTTATATTTATACTCAGGATGAGTTATTGCTAGAGCACAAGGTATTTCTGTTTTCTGTAAGAGTATAATTTCTTACATTTTCCCAATGGTATACAAGCATGACCTTTTCTGCATGTCTTCCATGACTGAAAGTACTGTTGCATATCATTTGGAAATGTGGTATAGAATGGAATATAGAGATTTAATAAAGTTGATCACCCAGCAATATGTTTCTGAAAGAATTTGGTCTGTGGTATGAATGATAAACTATATCTGACAGAGTCAAATAAGCAGGAAATATTTTATTCAAATCTATAGCAGCAAAGTTCAAGAGACTGACCTCAACTCCTACTGAGGAAAATATGAGGATGCTTTTAAACATTGAAGTGAATTTTGGGGAAAGGACTACAGGATCCTGATGGGGAGCCATTTGTGTTCACCATTTGATATTTTCAAGAGTTATGTGGATACTATCCACCCAAATTGGAAGATGGGGAACTATTTTTCTTGATAATACATCTCAAGATATAATAACCACCAGGTCCCCTTGGAGGTATAAAGCTGAAAATAAGCTAAGTTATTTGTATCTCAGAAGGAAAGAAAAATAATTTACAACTGCAACTTTCTCTTTCTTGTTTTTGAGGATATCATGCATGTATTTAATATATTATACTCAAAATTTCCCATTCCCCCTTCTCTTCCCTCCTACTCTCACTGAACTCCTTTCTCCCAACAAGCTACCTTCCTGCTTTCCTATCTTTCTTATTTGAGTGAAACCCACTTAGTTCAATGATGGTTGTTTGCGGAAGCATGGGTAGGGCTGTTATTCAGTGTCTACACCACTGAAGAAATTGATTCCCATCCCCAGTAGCCATTAATTGTCAATGGTTTCTCATGGTGGGTGAAGCCTCATGAACATCTTTCCCATCCAGGACAGAGGCCAACTGACACGTTCCAGCTTGCAAAGATAACCGGAGCTGCTATGAATGTGGTGATATATTGTGTATTAAACAAAGCTTGCCTGAAGATCAGATGGCAGAGCTAGCCACAGAGTTAGTCATAGATGTCAGCCAGTGGTGGCACACACCTTTAATCCTAGCACTCACGGGCAGAGGCAGAGATCCATCTGGATTTCTGTTATCAAGGCCACACTGGGTTACATGAGATTAATCCAGTCTAAAAGAGAAACAGAGCCAGGCAGTGATGGTACACATCTTTAATTCCAGCACTGAGGATCACACACCTTTAATCCCAGCACCAGGGCAGTTGAGATAGAAAGTGATCTGGATTGGCAGAGAAAAGAATATAAGGCAGGAAAAGACAGGAACTGGCTTGCCTTCAGGTTCTTTCAGGCTGAGGCTTTGGTGAGGTAAGAGGTGGTGGCTGTGGCTTTCTCTGCTTCTCTGATCTTTCAGCTTTCACCCTGATATCTGGCTCTGGGTTTTTTTTTATAAGACCATTTAGAATTCATGGAACAGCTATGAGTTCATGAAGCATCAACTCTGCCCTGAACAGAAGACGTTTTACAGCACACCTCTTTTCCCCATTTTTTTCTCTTCAAGTAGTGTTCCTCAATCCTTGGTGAACATGATACGAATGTCTTGTTTAGTGGGGAACAAGCATAGTCCTTTATAAACCTCTGCATTAATCACTGACCACTGCAAAAAGAAACATCTCTAGGTAAGGTTGAGAGAAAAATGAACCTATAGCTACACACATAAATGTTTTGAAGGGAGTTTGATTGTTTTCTAGCCTTTGTGTTAAAATAAAATGTAGAAGGGAGTTTGGGAACATATCCATTTAATAAAACAACAGAAGTAGCTTTCCCACTGGAGCTTATGGTATCCCCAGCCATGGGATGTTGACCAGGTTTGTTACCAGACATGGATTCTCTCCTGTAAAGTGCTCAATCCAAGCAGAAGTTGGTTAGCAAGCACCATAATGCCAATTATGTACTAATGGATACATCTTGCCTCGAAGGTCTGCATGCAGGTTCACAGCTGGGTAAGATCAATGCAACTGAAGCCCTTTTCAAGTAAATACTCTGAGAACATGGTGATCAGGGATTTGTAGTCAGGAATGAGTCTGTACGTTGTAGTCAAGCTAAAGGGAACCACTGACCACCTTGGTCAGTTCATTGGTCAGCACCTCTGCACACTTGACTGATTTAGAAGAAATAAGTACAATTCAGCTTTTTGAGGTTTTTACTCACTATTCCATTTAGTCGAGGCAGTTTATTCTTTCAATTTGGGTTTTTTTGTTTTTGTTTTGGTGTGTGTGTGTGTGTGTGTGTGTGTGTGTGTGTGTGTACATGCACATGTGCACGTATCTGCACATGCTGCTACATGGAAGGCCAGAGTTTTACATTGGAATGTCCTTTTCAATTGCTTTTCTACCTTATTTTTTGGAGACAAAGTCTTTCACTCAACCTGAAGCTCATCATTTCCGGTGGTCGACTGGCTAGCAAGCCTCAGGGACCTGCCTGACTCCATGACCCAGCTTTAGGGATAAAGGCTCAAGGTACTATGCCCAGCTATATACTTTTTTAAAATATAGCCTGGAGGTTGTGGAACTGAAGCATAAGTGCTCGGTACAGAAGGCACTTCACCCACTGCTTGGACTTCTGAGACCTGATGCCGGTTATTCTTCTCTGTCAGAACTGAATTCTGAGAGTGTTGGAGTCACCATTTGACCCCGTCTTAAGACTTTAAGCTTCATTTAGGTTTTCTGTTTGTTTCAACTTAGTTGTATGTGTAAAATGTTTATATAGATGTGTGTGTGTGTGTGTGTGTGTGTGTGTGTGTGTGTGTGTGTGTGTGACTTTGGAAGCCAGAAGAGTACAGGCAGTCCCTTGTATCTGAAGTTGTAGTGGTTAGCTGACAAGTGGGTGTTAAGCATTTAGTTGAGGTGCTCAGGAAGAGCAAGCAGCTAGTGCTCATAATGAAACCACAGAAGATATTAGAATAACTCAGATAGTCGAACATGTCACCAGTTCTTTTGTTCGTGCATACATGCATTTATTAGAAAGTAGTTATTTAGTCTATTGCTTAACACCCACTATGGCAGGTGTCAGTAGCTGGTAAACATAATAGTAGCTAATGATTAATTAAGTCTTGTTGCTACTAAGAAAGTTTAAATAGATCATTTTTCTTCTACTCATTTAATGTTCAATGACTTCCTGAAATAAATACTATTTCTTATCATTCAGCAAGTTGAGACAGTAAGAAAAGTTAAATAACACATCCACAATAACATAAAATTGTGAAGCCAGAACGACTGAACTACTCAATACTTTCACTTCTTGAATAATTTTGAGTCGATTAGACATGGTGATTGGTCTTGCCACAAGAGAGAAAAAGACATGACAATCAAGTAACCACAGTTTCATTACAAACTATTACAATGGTCAGAATATTGTAGAGAAACCATGATGTACTAGGGCACCAAAAGAGAAACAGAAAATGAGTGAAGGCAAGTGACTGGGGCACAGAGAATCGGGAGTGGTGCAGTAAGCAGACAGACAGGCAAGCTGATCCGAGTGTGTTTGGAGTTAAGCAGTCTACTATTCTAAACCCATCCCTGTTGTGTTTCAGTTGTGTATTTCAGGCAGGGTTTCCACTTTCCTGAGTTTAAGTTTTTGTCTTAAAAGTAAGGATAATGCAACAATCTACCGCAGAAAGTTCTGAAACAGACAAATGAGCTGTTGGATACATGCCACTAAGTATGTGATACATGTATATGTAGAAAAAAATCTAGTTACTATCATAATTATCTTAAAGGCTAAAAATATTTAGAACAAGTTTTCACACTGAGTCTAATTCTTTCTTCAGTTGATTTAACGTTCTGCAGTTTATAACTTACATATGGAACAATACATATGATCAACTCTTCAGTCATTTTCAGCAGAATTTGGACTCAAAATGTTAATGAAATAATATGAAGGGCTGGAAAGAAGATGACTCAGTGGTTAACAGCACTTGTTGCTCTTTTAGAGGACAGGTTCTGCTCCTAGCATCCTCTTGGCAGCTAAGAACCATCTGTAACTGCAATTCCAGAGGATCAAATACCCTCTTTATGGCCTCCTCAGCACTTCACAGTCATGATACACAGATTGCACACATGTAAAACATGCATACACATAAAACAAAAATAAATAAGTCTTTAAAAATGTTAAAAATGACAAAATGTGGCAGTTATTACACACAAAACTCATAACCAATGCTTGAGTGCATGTGCGCAGACCCATCCAAGAGCACCTGTACCTTTGTACAGATGGTCTTTCGTATACTGCAACCAGACTGAGCTTGTAATTATGACATAGTCCAGGCCACAGAAAATATTCCCCATTGCACATTCTGTTGAAACATTGAATCACTTGCCCCACTGCATCCTAGTTATTAAAACAACCAAGGAAAATTAGTCAAATGAATGCATTTCTAAACTTAGCCTCAGTAATTTCTGAGAGCTGTGACATTGGTTCTAAGACAAGTAAGTGGTAGTCAGTGCAATGGACTGTGGTTAATGTAATGGACTGTGGTCAGTGTGATGGACTGTGGTCAGTACGATGGACTGTGGTCAATGCAATGGACTGTGGTCAGTGTGATGGATTGTGGTCAGTGTGATGGACTGTGGTCATTGTGATGGACTGTGGCCAGTGTGATGGACTGTCACACCAAGTGATGTGTTTCCTTCTTAGACAGATGAAGGTAGTTAGAAGATTTGTTTAAAAAATCAGCAGGGTTGCAATCTTCATTTATTTTGTTCTCTGTGACTAGAAAACAGAAGTATTTCTCTTTCCCTCTTTGGGATGAGAAGAAAGACAGCAATTAAGCTGCAGTCACCTCAAAAAAACAAATGGGCTGAGCTGGTGCAGCACCAAAGGTAGCAGATGCCAACTTGTAAAATCCAGACTGCTGGACCTTTGTGGATGGAAGATCAGACAAGAACTTTGTGGGGAGCTTTACCTCTTAATGGGGCTGCTGTAAGGAACACCTTAGGAAGCCTCCCTGGGCCGTCAGCTGAAAGGAAGGCAAGAGCCTGCTTGAGTAGGTGAGGAAAAAGCTTGAGGAGATAGGATATACTCAAGAAGGGAGTGTGCCAGCCAATGAGGAACCTGGGAAGATGCCATAACATGATTTTCCCAGGGCTGTATCATTAAAAGTACTTTGGCAAAAGTCCTTCTGTTTCCAGATCCCTGCAATAATCCAGGCTTGGTTATTGCTGAGACTGATGCCATATGGCAGTTATTTCATCTGACGAGCCACCAGAAAATCAGAAGAGAAACAAAACCAAATGTAAAACCATGTGGCCATTATGTCTAATTGCACATGCAGTCTAGTTACCAAAGCCTTGTATGTCCAAGCCCTTCAGAATGCTGCTGGGCAGGATCCTGTGCAGGTGAGGCTTGTTTCCCCCTCTCTATCAACATCTCTAGTTTAGCAGATGGTTGTTCACAGCTGTTTGCCCCTTTCAGCTGCCAACCCAGCCCTCATGAAGAGTATACCGCAAAGCTAAGAACATGGCCCCAGGCTCTTCAGGACCACCTCCAGGTACTAGCAAGCTACTTGGAACAAGCAACCAGAAATTCATGAAAGCACCTCTAAATAAGAACATACTATAAGGAAATGACATAGTTTCAAGGAAAAGGACACTGTCACATATTTTATTAGAGGTAAAACTGTTTTTCACTGTAACAAGAATCTGAAAAGTCTTATTAATAAAATCAAACCTGAGTCCAGTTATTGGGTTGAATGCTGGAAGATCAGAGAAGCAGAACAAGCCACGGCTTCCTCACCTCACCAGTTCCTCAGCTGGTCTTGTTTCCTCAGACTGCAAGCTTCTGAGTCCTCATCCAGAATGAATCTCAGCTGAACTGTGTTGCTCCAAAGCCTAAACGCTTAACCAGCCAAAATGCTTCTAGTTTCTGGTCTTCACACCTTATATATCTTTCTACTTTTTGCCGTCACTCCCTGGGATTAAAGGCTGGATTTCTGGGATTAAAGGCATGTGTCACTACATCTGGCTGTTTCTAAAGTGGCCTTGAACTCAGAGATCCAGAGGCATTTCTGTCTCTGGAATGCTAGGATTAAAGGCGTGTGCTACCACTGCCTATCTTCATGTTTAATATTGTGGCTGTCCTGTTCTCTGACCCCAGATAAGTTTATTAGCCTGCACAATATTTTTGGAAACACAATACCACATTTAACCAATGTGTTTTCAAAAATATCTGATTGTTATGTTTAGCTTATCACATGAACTAACTAAATCAGCATTTTGCTATAGCCATTAATAGTGGGGTAATAGAACATACATTTACAGATTTTAAGAACTACTTGCCTAGCCAAACATTTTTAAAAAGATAATTTTAGCAGACATAGTATTCTGTTGCTGATACTTGATGTTCCATTAAACTGCAGAAAATGAACAGCCTTGGTGTAAGAAAGGGTTCTAAATCTTGAAGACCTAAACTATATTCTTTCTCAGATGTGTGCTTACTGATGGATTGAAATTCAAATCAGAGTAATTTATCACTTTTGCAAATTAAATGACTTCCCTCTTCCTGTCACACAATGAAGCTGTTAATCTAATGGTGTTGCAATCTAATGATCCCTCTCGAAAGAACTATCGGGACAATTTCATTCTGATATCCTGTTAGTGCTTTGGAAATTTAATTAATTTACAGTATTCATAGAAATGATATGTAAAATGATGAGGAAAAATATACCCTAATCTGCCAGTGTGATTGGCTATTCTACTCAGAAGATCATTTCAGTAGTCTAGATATTATAAAAATTTTGTCTTTTAGATTGCCATCATGATAGACTACACCTGATGTTTTGTCTGCTGTTACTGAAAATGTTAGTGTCAATTGGCAACAGCTCTTCAGATAGTGGTGGGACTTCATGAGCCTCTCGTCTGTGCTTGTGTTTTTGCCTGGCTTGATTTGCACATGTCGTTCCAGCTGCTTCGAGTTCGTTTGTGCAATTACACCATCATGTCCTGAAAATACTGTCAACGTGCACACTTGACTCCCTTTGGCTCTCACAACCTTTCTGCTTCCTAATATGTGATGAACCCTGAAACTTCTGGGTGAGGGATGTTGACAGATCCTAGGGGAGGGAAAGGTAGTTTTCTTCAGAGATGGGGACCACGAGAGTCTACCTATGTCCTAGTTAGATGGTCCCAAGTGCACATATAGGCAGCACTGAATGAAAAACAGTGAGTATTATAGTAAGGCTGTGGTGAGAGGAAGCAAGGTGAGTTACTGTTAATAGTTTTGTCCTTGGAGGAAGTGTGGTGGACTAGGAGGGGATAGGACTCTTCCAACATCTGAAGAACTGACAATGTTAGTATAATTTTCATCTTGTCAGAGAATGATTAAAGACATGGAAAATGAAAATAAAAGAAAACCAGGAACAGAACCCATGGAGTTGGAAGGAAAAAGTGGAGTTAGGGAGAGGGGAAGGATGTGGAAGGAAGGGAAGGGGTGAATTTGATCAAAATCAAACTATATTATATGCATGTATGAATATTAAATAAAATATTTTAAGTGTTGGTATCAGAGAAGTAGAAAAATATGCTAAATTGTCCTTGGAATCACAAAAGACCCAAAATATCATAGAAATACAATGTAAAAAGAAATGCTAAATATCAAAATATAACACAAAAAACAACATGGTGCTGCCATAAAATGAAGCATATTGAAGCCAGAGATGAATCTGTGCACAAAGGGTTTCCCTTAATACCAGCTGGGGAAATAAGAGTTACTTCAGAGAGAACTCTTAGGACAAAAGGACACACATCCAAAAGACTGGAAAGTAGATGTTGATCTCACACCACATAAAAACTGACTAGACTGGATTAAAGCTTAAACATAAAATGTGAAACCATATATCTACTGGAAAACTTGAGTGTATTGACATAGACTTGAAACCTTTACTCTCGAGCAAGAGGATCACTTGGGCCCAGGAATTTTATGATAACCTGGACAACAAAGAAAGACCTCATCTTAAAGGCACCAGTGACAACAACAAAAAGCAAGTAGCCTATTAGAAAAATAGAAACGGTGTCTAATTTCTTGAGTTCTTTATATATTCTGGATATCAGCCCTCTGTCAGATGTGGGCTTGGTGAAGACCTTTTCCCATTCTGTAGGCTATCGCTTTGTCTTGCTGACCATGTCCTTTGCTCTACAAAAGCTTCTCAGTTTCAACAGGTCCCATTATTGATTGTTTCTGTCAGTGTCTGTGCTACTGGTATTATATTTACAAAGTGATCTCCGGTGCCAATGTGTTCAAGAGTACTTCCTACTTTCCTCTTCTATCAGGTTCAGAGTAACTGGATTAATGTTGAGGTCTTTGATCCACTTGGACTTAAGTTTTGTGCATGGTGACAAATATGGATCTATTTGCAGCCATCTACACATTGACATCCAGTTATGCCAGCACCATTGATTGAAGATGGTTTCTATTTTCCATCGTACATTTTTGGCTTCTTTGTCAAAAATTATATGTTCATAGGTGTGCGGGTTAATTTCAGGGTCTTCAATTCGATTCCATTGGTTCACATGTTGGGTTTTATGCCAGTACCCAGCTGTTTTTATTACAGTAGCTCTATAGTAGAGCTTGAGGTCGGGGATCATGATGCCTCCAGAGGTTGTTTTATTGTACAGGATTCTTCTGGCTATCCTGGGTTTTTTGTTTTTCCATATGAAGTTGAGTATTATTCTTTCCAGATCTGTGAAGAATTGTGTTGGTAATTTGATGGGGATTGCATTGAATCTGTAGATTGCTTGTGGTAAGATCGCCATTTTTACTATGTTAATCCTGCCTATCCATGAGCATGGGAGATCTTTCCATTTTCTGACATCTTCTTCAATTTCTTTTTTCAGGGACTTAAAGTTCTTGTCATATAGGTTCTTCACATGCCTAGTTTGAGTAACCCCAAGGTATTTTATATCATTTGTGGCTATTGTAAAGGGTGATGTATCTCTGATTTCCTTCTCAGCCTGTTTATCTATTGCGTATAGGAGGGCTACTGATATTTTTGAGTTTATCTTGTATCCTGCTATGTTGCTGAAGGTTTTTATTAGCTGTATCACTTCCTTGGTTGAATTTTTGGGGTCACTCATGTATACTATCATGTCATCTGCAAATAGGGAGAGCTTAAATTCTTCCTTTCCAATTTGTATCCCCTTAATCTCCTTATGTTGTCTTATAGCTCTGGCTAGAACTTCAAGTACTATATTGAATAATATGGGGAGAGGGGACAGCCTTGCCTTGTTCCTGATTTTAGTGGTATTGCTTTGACAGTCCAATTAAGAAATGGGCTATAGAACTAAAGAGAGAATTCTCAACAGAGGAAGTTCAAATGGCTGAAATACATTTAAGGAATTGCTCAACATCCCTAATTATCCAGGAAATGCAAATCAAAACGACTCTGAGATAGCACCTTACACCTGTCAGAGTGGCTAAGATAAAAAACACAGAAGACAGCTTATGCTGGAGAGGATGTGGAGCAAGGGGAACTCTCCTCCACTGCTGGTGAGAATGCAAGCTTGTACAGCCACTTTGGAAATCAATATGGCACTTCCTTAGAAAATTGGGAATCCATCTCCCCCAAGACCCAGCTGTAGCACTCTTGGGCATATACCCAAGGAATGCTCAATCATACCACAAGGGCATTTGCTCAGCTATGTTCATATCAGCATTGTTTGTAATAGCCAGAACCTGGAAACAATCTAGATGCCCTTCAACTGAAGAATAGATAAAGAAAATGTGATACATATACACAATGGAGTACTACTCAGCAGAGAAAAACAATGACATCATGAGGTTTGCAAGCAAATGGATGGATCTAGAAAACATCATCCCGAGTGAAGTAACCCAGACTCAGAAGGAAAACATGGTATGTACTCAATCATAGTACAATACTAGATGTAAAACAAAGATGACAAAACTGCTACACGACTCCAGGGAGGCTACGTAGAAAATGGGACCCTAGGCAAAACACAGGGATCACGCAATGACAGAGAAATGGATGAGATCTACATGAACAACCTGGACAACAGTGGGAGTAATGAAGGGCAAGCTTTGAGGGAAAGAAAGCTTAGAGGAGCAGGAGATCCCAGCTGGATCAAGAGCAGAAAGGGAGAACAAGAAATAACAGACCATGATAAATGAAGACCACATGATAACAGGAATAGGTAGAGTGCTGGAGAGGTCCCCAGAAATCCAAAATGATACATCCTCTGTAGACTGCTGGCAATGGTCGAGAGAAAGCCTGATTTGACCTAGTCTGGTGATCAGATGGCCAAACACCCTAACTGTCGTGCTGGAACTCCCATCTAATAACTGATGGAAGTGGATGCAGATATCCTCAGCCAGGCCCCAGGTGGAGCTCCAGGTGTCCAATAGTTGAGAAAGAGGAGGGACTGTAAGAGAGTGAATTGTTGAGCCCAAGATTGGAAAAAGCACAGGGACAAATAGCCAAAAAAATGGAAGCACATGAATTATGAACCAAAGGCTGTGGAGCCCTCAGCTGGATCAGGCCCTCTTGAACTGTTTGGGAGGCACCCAGGCAGTGGGACCCTGACCTGTCCTTAGTGCATGATCTGACTGTTTGGAACCTTGGGCTTCCACAGGGACACTTTGCTCAGCCTGGAAGGAGGGGGCTGGATCTGCCTGGACTGAATCCACCAGGTTTAAATGAATCCCCAGGGGAGTCTTGGCCCTGGAGGAGATGAGATTGGAGGGGAGGGGATGGGTGGAAGGTGGGGGCGGGAGTGGGGAGGACAGGGGAACCCATGGCTGATGTGTAAAATTAAAATACAAATATAATAATTAAAAAAATGAAAAAAAAAGAAAAGAAAAATAGAAATTGGCCAGGTGGTGGTGGCGTATGATTTTAATCCCAGCACTCAGGAGGCAGAGCCAGGAGGATCTCTGTGAGTTCGAGGCTAGCCTGGTCTACAGAGCGAGATCTAGGAAAGGCACAAAGCTATACAGAAAAACCTGTCTCAAACACACACACACACACACACACACACACACACACACACAAACAAAAAAAAAAAAAAAAAAAAAAAAAAAAAAAAAAAAACAGAAAAAATAAAACCAAAACCAAAACAAAACAAACAAACAAAAAAGAAATAGAAAAATAGAAATGACTGTTAGGTGGAAATTCCACAGCACTGGGTTGCACGATGATTTTCATTAGGTTCCAAAAGCAAGAAAAGACAGGTTAGAATATATATTAACTAAAGCAATTCTACATAACAAATGAAATCATTGAGAGAATGGAAAGACACCTATTTAAAGACTAAAAAAATCTGCAAATCATATGTGTCATGGGAGTCAGCATCCAAGGCATACAAACTACGCAAATAACTCAATCCAGAAAAGAGAAGTTTTAAAGCAGGTAAAGAAGTTGAATGCACATATATCTATAGGGCATACAGGACATTAATCAGAATATGAAAAATAGCACAATGTCACTAATTAAAATTAAGACTGTGGTGAGCTTCACTTCCTATGGGTTACAAAGGCAATTCACCTGTAATCTCAGAATTTAGGAAGTTAGGAAAAGAAGACTGTACAAGTTCAAGGTCAGCCTGGGCTGCATAGATAGGACCAGACCAACCAGAGCACACATAAATATCTTCTCTCAAGAAAAGAAAGAGAGGGACAGAGGTACCAAAGAGGAGAGGAGGAATGTGAAGACAGGAGCTGAAGAAAGAAAAGAAGGGAGAGCAAAATGAAAGAGGGAAGGAAGAAAAGAAGGAAGGATAAGTGTTAGTGAGGACAGGGAGAAAAGAAAATTATTTTAAAATTTTAATTGTTAAAAATTTGTTGACTATTTCATAGGTATATAGACTGAATGTTTGGTCACTTTGAAGCCTATAACACTCTCTAACCACTGCCCACTTCCATGGAAACACTTCTTCCCAACAAATCCCTTCCTTCTTTGATGTCTTATTTTTTTAACTCACAGAATTTAAATATTGTTGCTTGTATAAACAAGAATATTGTGGAGTGGAGGTAGGGTCAGTTAGAGAGAAGTCTTGACCACTATTGTTGGGAAAATAAATAGAGTAGACCATTGTAAAACAATGCAAAGTTTCCTAAGACTTAAAAATAGAATATTATATAAGACAGCATTCTCAGGACTGTGTGTATATCAAACAATAAAATAAAATGAATATGTTTAAATTACATCTGCTTTTTTGTGTCTAATATAGCCTTATCACTACAGCCAAGATTTGAATGAACCTTGATATTCATTATCAAATATATGGGAAAAGAAAATGTGATGTGCATATATGCATAATAGAACATCATTTAGCCTTAAAAAGAAGGAAGTAAGTCATGTCTGTTGTAGAACAAGGATGAATATGGAGGACATTGTGCTATATGAAATAAACCATACACTGTAAAATAATAATCTCATGTGCTTAGCAAATATAAAATTGTTAAACTCAGAGAGGCAAAGATTTTAAAATGTCATTCCCAAGGTCGCAGATATAACAGGTAGTAAAATGGGAGTAGCTGGGTCCAACTTCAGGAGAAGTCAATTCTAGAGATCTATCATGAAGTATCCTATAATAATGTATTATGGACATGACAAAGACCCAACCAATAAAATATAATGATAAACATAATGCAATATTTCTCAACAAAATACTTAGAAGCCAAATTCAAGATCACATCAAAAATATCACACACTATGATCAAATTGGTCTTATCTCAGAGATGGTTCCAAATACATAAATCAATAGATGGTACCCACTACATAAGTAGATTCAAGTACAGATACTACATGATCCTCTTCTTTAACGATAATCAATATTGTCTCATGATATAAAGTTCCTAGGCAATCTAGGTATATGGAGACATACCTCAACAAGTCAACCTCATACCAAATTGAGAAAATTGAAGGATTTGCATTAAAATTAAGAACAAAACAAGGATATCCAGTGCTTCTAAATTTTTAACATAGTGCTTAAAATTTTTGTTAGAACAGTAATTAAGAGAAAGAGACAAAAGGGATGAAAATAGGAGAGAAAAAAGCCAGTTTCCCAATTTGCACATGATATGCTTCTATATGTTAAAGACCTTAGAGAGGCCACCAGAAAACACCTACAGCTGGAAAAAAAACATTTATCAACATAGCGGAATACAAAATAAACAGACATTAAGAACTAGTCTTCCCATAAAAAAATGACAATCATATAGAGAAAGACATCAGATAAACAATATCATTCAGAATAGCACTAAAAATGTTGGCAGTGAAAGAGTTAAACAATGAAAATTTTAACACACTGAAAAATAATTTGAAGAAAATATGAGAGGATAGAAAGACCCCATGTTTATGAATTGGCAAGATTAATATTGTGAAAATGATCATCCTACTAAAAGCAATCTGCAGACTCTATACAATCTGTATCAAAATTCCAGTATAATTATTTACAGAAATTGAAAACCTGATCTTAAGTTTCATATGAAAACACAAATGATCCAACAAACTATTTCCTACTACGTAGATACATGGTCATCCATGTTTATAACTCTATTCAGAATAGCTAAGGCATGGACACAGCCTAGACAGTCATCAACTGATGCACAGATAATAGAAATGAGATACCTATATAAAGTGGAGTTTTATTCAGCTATAAAGAAAAATGAAATTGTGAAATTTGCAAGTAAACAAATGGAGCTCAACAACATTAATCTGAGCAAAGTAACTTAGACTTTGGCAGACAAACATCACATCCTCACTCATATGTAGATCTTAGCAATGAATCTTTAGATTTCATTTCTGTGTATAATTTGGAGTACCTGTGATCCAGAAAAGTAGAAATGGGCCATTGGAGGCACAGAGAAGGAGCTTAGGGATGGGATAACTAATTCTAAATGTGTTTGAAAAACCCATATAGAAATCTACTGTTTTATGTATTCACATAAAAAAATAAGTTGGAGTTAGCCCATACAAGGAATTACGTTAGCCCTCAAAGCTGAAACTGTTATCAGGATATATTATGTGAGAAAAGAAATCTCTTTTTAATACAAAGAGTAAGAAAACAAACAAACAAACAAACAATACCTGGTCTTGGATACTTCTCCTCGAGATTTTGGTTACGGGTGTCCCAGAGGCCCCCAGTATAATGAAGGCTATCAACATTTACTCTTGGATGCTCACCAGAATTTGATGGTAAGACCTGACTGCTAAGACGCCACACCTGCTGGTCACAGGGTATGGAAAGGTGCTATGCAGGCTGCTGAAGAAAATTTAAAAAGATCATCAACAGTCTTACTTATCTATGAACTCTGTGAATTGAAAAAATGACCCATGTGACCAGATATGCACGTGGGTCATAGTGGCATGAATGTTATAGTGTAACCAACTGCTTTCTGGTTGGATTCAATGTTGGCTCCACAGAGGAAAACACATGCTAGTTACAAATCTGGCCCTGAACCCATGGTTGAGGAGCTCATATACCCAAAGGTTTAACCCAACTAAGCAAACATTAGTTTCCTAAATGAACATAATATCAAAATGCTCTCTAAATTCATCTCTCTACCTTCAGATTAGTGCTGCTCTCAGACCTTCTCAGAGAAGGTTTCCTGTGCAGTGAATTGTGGTTAACATAGAAATTCACAACTGGTCAAAGTGTAGAGAATAAGTACCCATGGAATGCTTAGCCACACACACAAGGGATATCTACATCACCCTAACCACCCAAGGCTCAGGTACCATCAAGGAAGAGGAGTCTGAAAGATGCTTAGAGCCAGACGTCAGGAAGGACTGGAATGAAACAATGTCTCCTAGACTGAACAAGACTATTCATTCATGAGCTCACAGCATCTGTGGTTACTTAGCTAAGACCTGTAAGAAGAGTAAGCCAATCAATATTCTAGCATGGCAGGTGGACAGTTTCATGAGATCCCACCTTTAACTGAGGAGCTATTGGCAGTATTGATGACTTTTTGGAGAGGGTGTGATTCATGGGAGGTCAGCATGCTCCAACTGATGGCCCCATGCCTATGAGCATAAGGGCAGCAGAAATTGTAGTCAATGAGTTATTAAGTTTTTAGAGGTACTTACAGAGATATTAAGTATGTATATACATTCAGAGATGAAATAGGAATTTTTTTCTGTGAATAAAGCTGGGTGGTGGTGGCATGTGCCTTTAACCCCAGCACTTGGGAGGCAGAAGTAGGCATATCTCTGTGAGTTCAAGGCCAGTTTGATCTACAGAGTAAGTTCCAGGACAGCTAGGACTGTAACACAGAGAAACCCTATCTTGAAAAATAATTAAAAAATAATATATTTAAATAAACTTTGGAGCCTGTATGGGACTGGACCAGGCCCTGTGCATGGGCGAGACAGTTGTGTAGCTTGGTCTGTTTGAGGGGCCCCTGACAGTGGGAATATGGTTTATCCCTGGTGCATGAACAGGCTTTTTGGAGCCCATTGCCTATGGTGGGGCACCTTGCATAGCTTTGATGCAGGGAGGGACTTGGACCTGCCTCAGCTGAATGTGCAGGGCTTTGCTGACTCCCAGTGGGAGGTGATACCTCTTCAGGGGAGGGGATGGGGGATGGGTTGAGGGGGGAAGGCTGAGGAGGAGTGGGAGGAGGGTTGAGGGAGATCTGTGGTGGGTATGTGGAATGAATAAAAGATTTCTTAATTAAAAAAAAGAAATAAAAAAGGAAGAAAGAGCAATCTAAATTCCACTTTAAAGGTAATGTGCTGTTTTGGGGTTATTTTTCTTTCTGGTGACTTAAGTAAACTAAACTCTGGTGTCAATGAATTTATCTCTGAAGTAAAACACCCAGGACACATTTACCTTTACTACTGTATTAGTAGTAGTATGTATCCTTGAACTATCTTCTGACTGAAGGCTTCATTGAAAAGGTGAAGTATTGATATTGGAGAAGTAATAAATGAATAAATAATCCAATTAGTTAAAAAGGAAGCTAGCCAAATTTTTTAAAAAAGCATCCTCATCCTTTGATGCTAATTGTTCATCAGTTGACTGTGTTTGCCACATCTAAATACACGCTAACAAAGCAGAAATGAGCTAGAAGCTAACTGAGACAAAGTGAGTTAAAGACAGGGAGGTAAAAAATGAGTGTAAAGGAATGAAATGGGAGATTTTTCACTAATCAAGTGGGCCTAAGGCTGTTTGCATCTCATCAAACTAAAGTTTATTATAAGACTTGGAATTTATAGGTAGAGGAAACTAAGTAAGAGAGAAACCCATGAACACTGGGTTTCTGAAAGTTTGCATGAACACTTTGGCAAACATGTGTCTATAGATCACTTTGACTGAATGAATATTGAGTGGAAAGGCTTCTGTGCCTGTTTCTTAGCTTAATATTTTGACAGTGCAACATTTTTTTCTGCTCTAAATTTAGCAAGCACCTCCTTTCCTCAAGAAATTCACAAGGACAATTGGGTCTTTCTACTATTTAGTTTTCCTGTCTCATAAAAATTAATCCCATGTAGGTATGTTAGTAAATCCATTGGGTTACAGACCACAGGCCTTGTTGTTACATATCATGGTCCTTTTGTGTTGTACATGCTATCACCATCAGGGATAGAAGTTCCTCTTTTCATCCACTCCAGGGTTTCACAACATTTATAAACACAAACCATTGATATTTGAATGTTATTTTCCTTCCTTACATAATTCCTATCTATCTATAAAATCTATAGCCTCTCTTGTGTCCTCTCCATTAGGTTAAGGACTTCTCATTTCCCACTCAGATGTGTTCAGAGACCTTGCTTGGAAGGCTTGAGTTTGCTTCATTTGTCTGATGTTGACTTGCAATCTCCTTTCCACCTACCAGTAGATTGTAATAATAAATCATATTTGTTGAGCTGCTTCCTTCTCCCATGCCTGTAAATTCCATTCAGTTCAATGCTTAGTCAGCATGAACTGGTGTTCCCTTCTGTGCTAGATAGCCAAATTCTTCTGTTATATAGTCAAATTATCTCATTTTCCTTCCCTAAGACATAGAGTAGAGGCCATCAGTTTGGGTTTTCCTATCACTTATGTTTTAGTTACCCCATTCTCAATTAATCTTAGAAGAATAAAATCCACCTACTCGAGGAATACTTCTATTTAAACACCTTTTCAATTTTTTCCATTGCTATCTTTGGAAATTTTTTGTTTGCCCCCTTTGACTGAGATACACCATTAAGAGATGAGAGGAACAGCCCTTTTGCTTCTGAAAAGTCTGAAAATGATGGGTTCTAGGAACAATTGCCAAGGTGCCTTTCACATAAATAGTATGCTGGAGTAGAGGAACTGCAGCAGAGAACAACTGCATACCAAATGTCAGCACAGAAAACAAGTGTCTCAGTCTAATGGCAGCTAAATTTGAACTTTACCAAAGGCACCAGTGGCCCCAGTGGCACTTCCTCAGACTGCTCTGTAGGGTATGGGGTGTCTGAAGCCCAGATTGTTAGTTTTAATTTGTTCAAATGTGTTTTTGTGACAGCTGGCTACAGAGGTGGCCGAGGGACGCAGTCTCTGGGGGCATTAAGAAAAAGGACCAAAGTGTTCTGAGGCCTTCCGGTGGCTGGCAGTTCAATGTCCTCAAGGAAATGCTTCCTGACAATAATTATAAGAAAAACACCAATGTTTGATTTCCAAACTTTGACAAAATGGAAAGTCTTTGCTATTTGCCAGGAAAAGGGAACCAGTGGATGCCTTGATCTTATGGTTCAATGGAGTCTTAAGAGACGGTGAGGAGGGAGAGAAACTGTGAACCATGCCCCAAATAAGCTGCCAAGTCCTAACTAACAGACACTGTGTTTATCAGGACATATTGTTTGTCAAGTTGTATGTTGTTATTCTTGCCTTTTACGGATTCAATGAGTTTTCTGTTTGCTTTTTACTCTAGTTTGGAAATTGTTCCTTTAAAATATTCTGTTAGAAGAGGTGAACACAAAGTCCCATCCCTAACCAAGAAGCTATATGCAATTGTCCCCTGCTGGGGAAGGGAAAATCAGTTTTCTCCAGGGAGGTGACACTGGATATATCTATCACACTCCAGGGCAGGCCCCTTACCCTGGAGAAGTTGATCACCACAAACAAACTCCATGGTACAATGTATATGTGGTTTTTGTTTTGTTTTGGTAATTTTTAGCTTACTGACTTTTTCAAAATCTGCTTTTAGTGTTTTAAATTTCTCTTATTTTGTGATTCATTTTTTTTATTTGTGTTTCTTAGTTGTTTTTTCCTGTTTGCTTATTTGTTTGTTTGTTTTTGAAAGAGGAAGATGTTGAGTGGGGGAAATCTGGGAAATGGAAAAGAGTATGATCAAAATATATTGTATGAAAGTAAAAATTTAATAAAAAAATTTTAAAATGTCCTCTTCATCCTTACACTTTTTAATATATTCAATTTTGATATCTAGCTAGTCAATTTTCAAACTTCCAAACATTTCATTAAAATAAATATAACACATGGAAGTAAAATTATTGTTGCCAATTCTTACTTTGAGTTTATATATTTTTTCCATGTAAATGTTAGCAAGAAAAGTGTCAGGAAAGAAGTGACCACAACAATTGGCAGACATGTTGAATTTTAGCTTTTAAAGTTCATTTAAACACAAAAGACAGACATCTGTGCCCTCAAAAAGTACTGAGCGATCAATCAATCATATTTTGAAAACTTGAGGCAGCACATCCTCTCTGCTTGCTTCCCTCGATCCCTTCACTCCTTCTGTTGGGTGCTCTGTTCTCCGTGTATAGTTGATAATAAGTAACACTCAAGGTGAGAGTTCCTTCACGAATCACAAGTCCTATGGCATCACATACAAACCTCCTTCGGGTGCTTTATCCAGTGAATATCTGTCTGAGAAGTTCCATATTTATCTTACAATATTGAAAACTAGAAAAGCTTGGCGCTAATCATGCATTGATCAGAAATTAGGAGATCAGCATTTATCGAGACTATCCATGCTTACTTAGTTCAGCTCACATTAGAAATACTGTGCAGGAACTGGAAAGGTGGCTCAGCATGGAAGGGCATTTACTCCTAACTTTTACAGCATCAATTCCCATAATCTACATGGGGGAAAGAAAGAATCAACTCCCACAGTTTCTCCTCAGTCTTCCACACACAAACATAGGTACCCTTTCACACACATGCACAAATAAATAAGAACAGTTTAAACTATTTCTTAAAAAAGGAATCTTACGTAAGATGATCACAAGCTTTGGCTCTGCCTCCTTCAGCAGTTCAACAGTTTCTTAACTAGTCTTTAGCCTTTGCAGGTGCTGGCCACCAAGATGACCACCCCGTTAAGCTTTGCTGTCAGTGTCTTATGCAATTCAGTCACAGCTTCCTTTGTTTCCAGAACTATATTGGGTAATAGTTATGTGTGGTAAGGAGAGCCCATTACAAAAAAAGCAAAAAGAACAGGTCAAGATGTCACTACTAATTTCACATGATGACTGTTACTATAATTTCCATTCAGATGTCTCAGAGGGCATCTAAACTCATTGGGTTTCACATAGGAGACTAATAAACAGCATCATTAGGCTGGGAGGAAAAAGAAAACACTGGCTAAAATAACTGAAAAGAACACAAGCCAGAAGGGGACAAAAAGGGTAACATTCTCTCACAAACTTTTTTGGAATTTTATAAAACATATTCCAACTATTAGTAAGCATGGCAATGTTTGTCAGATATTTTTTTCTTTTTGGATTCTTTTAAATTCACCCAATAAACTCACACTTTATTATTTTTTTAATGATACATGGTGGCAGATAATATTGCTAGCAGAAATGTTTCCTGATGTCCTCATTCCACCTCTTGGTACTGCATTTATAGTTATCCAAGAAATTCTGAATAAATAGTATGACTTAAAAATTTTCAGTTCTGTGGAATCAAATTTGGACATTTTGAAACTGTAGATTAATTGACAGGGCCATGTCTTAGCCCATCTTATGTTTCTATGGCAAAATATCTGACACTGGGTATTAATAAAGAAATGAGATTTATCTGCGGTAACAGTCACATTTCTGAAGACTGGAAAACAAAGATCAAGTGGCTTTTGCTAGGGCCATCTGCTGCTCCAGGCATGGCCCAAGAGTGCACGGTAAAGGTCCACAGTGAGATGAAGGCACAGGAAAGTTAACATTCCTGAACTGGTTTGTAACAACCCAGTCTTGGAGTTATCAACTAGGATGCAAAAGCACTTCTGTACTCCTAAGTGCTCAGCCTCCTGCTGTCCACCTTTCCAGGCTCTGTCTCATATAGAAAGTAAGCCTCTGCATGAGTGTTGGTCAGAGCAAGACCTACTCAAACCATAGAAGGCAATGAACATGGAGGGCCTATCTCTCCTATCTCTCATTTCCTTTGGACACATACTCAGGAGTGGGATTGCTGGATCACATGTAGTTTTAGTCTTAAATTCCTTAGGAACATCCATCCCATACTATTTTTCACAATAACTGCACTAATTTACATTCAAACCAATGGTGTGCACAGTTCCCTTACCTCCAAATCTTTTCTGGTAATTGTTATTGCTTGCGTTTTCAAGAGTAGCCATTGTTCCTGGAGTGAGGGTATATCTTATTGTAGTTTTAATTTGCATTTCTCTTGTAATTAGTGACGATGAACATTTTTTTCATATACTTGTTGGTCATTTCATTATATGTATTCTCTTGTGGGAAGAAGGGGCTCTATTGTTTAGATTTAATCAGATATTATAAGTTCTTGTATGTGATGACTTTATTACAGCACTCTTCACAAAACCAAGAACTAGAAGTTATACATGGATTGGAAAACTGTGTTAAAAAACATGTCCTATAAAGACAATGAAATACTATTCTGTCACACACACACACACACACACACACACACACACACACACACACCACAATATGGTGAGCTTCTTTAACTGTCAACAGGGACAGAGCTGTTTATCATTGTCCTTAGTACTATCACTAAAAAGATTCAGCAAGTGCCAATACCAGCCATGCAGCCATGTTCATTGGGAAAAACAAAAACAAAAACAAAGAACAAGTACCTACATTTAAAAAATTTATTTGAAGTTATAGTGTAATTAAATCATTCCCCTACTTCACTTTTTTTCCTTTTAACACCTCCCATATTCCCTTTTATTCCCTCTCAAAATTATGGCCTCTTTTTTAAAAAATTGTCATCATCATACACATATATGTGGTTGATATATTGTGCACCCCAATAAACTTATCTGGTGCTCAGAGAACAGAACAGCCACTGTATTAAACATAGGTTTAGGCAGTGGCAGCACACATCTTTACCCCTAACATTCAGGAGGCAGAGATCCGCCTGGATCTCTGTGAGTTCAAAGCCACACTGGAAACAGCCAGGCATGGTGACACACACCTTTGATCCAAGGAAATGATGACAGGAAGCAGAAAGGTATATAAGGTGTGAGGACCAGGAACTAGAGCCCTTTTAAGCTTATATCTTTTAGCAGAAGTTCAGCTGAGATCCATTTGGATGAGGAGTCAAAGGCTTTCAGTCTGGGGAAATAAGATTAGCTGAGGAATTGGCAAGGTGAGGTTGGATGTGGCTTGTTTTGTCTCTCTGATCTTTCAGTGTTCACCCCAATACCTGGCTCCATGTTTTTTATTAATAAGAACTTTTAGAGATTTGTACTACACATATACATATAAAAAATATACAAATACAACCTGCTCAGTCCATACAATGTTAGTGATCTGTATATGATTTCAGGGCTGACCAATTGGTATTGGATAACCAACTAAGGAGCTCATCCCAGAGGTAAACTATTTCTCCTGCTCCCATTATTCCTTAGATGCCTAATTCAGGTCTCCCTTATACAGTCACAAACTTGACATAACATTGGTGAAGCTTCCTATCTATTCTAGGAGACACCTTATCACAGCAGATTTCCTCATCCTCTGGCTCTTTAAATCTTTCCACACCCTCTTCTGCAATGTTTCCCGAGGTTTAGACACAAGAGTTGTGTTGTAGATGTATCCATTGGGGCTGGTGATGCAAATATTTTAAACTATGTTGCATTCTCTCTTTTTGAAGAGTAGCTGATCCATGTTTTTTGCTAAGTGTTAAAAGTAAAATATTTGAGATATTTTATTGATGGAAAGCAAAGTGCCCTAAGAATGTCTGGTGTGGTGAGAAAAGAAGCCAGTGTGAAAGCATTTCCATTAACTAATTTGATATAAGGTAAGACTCAAAAGGAAAATAATTATAGCTAATTGAAACAAATTTAAGTGCCTGAAGATCCCCTACATCTTAATGAAACCACACAGAAAAATTAAAATGAAGTGTATATTGCTTGCATGTAATATTAATGGGACATTAAATATTCTAAAGAGATAAGCTGCATTCATCTCTCCAATCTGTCAGCAAAACCTCTAAAGTAAACGTAGTATTATTAACACCATTATCATTATTATTTTGCTTTATAGGTGCTTTACTATGCTATTAAGAACATGGCTCATCTTCTCAGTCTCATGGCTTCCCTTGGAATTATCTATGGTCTGCAGATCAGCAGCCTGGAGTGCTGACATGCCTTCTGGGGATTCTTTCTCTTGTTGAGTATTGATCACATGATTCTGTACTTGCAAGTTATGGAGGCCAGCATCCAAGAAACCAACAATCATTGGAAATAAATCAAATGATTTCTGATTGCTTATTCTTCTAGCTACTCATCAAACACACTGGTCATTATAATTTGCTAATATCTAAGTAGCGAATATGTTACTTGAGAGCATCTAATATTGCTGACTGTTAACTCAAATATATATTAATGCAGAACAGTGGCTTATGTCAGACAAATTAAAAGCTATGCAAGGAGATTGCTAATTAGAAAGACTACACAATTTAAAAAGTTTAAAATTCTCCCTGTTAACCCATGAGTCACACCTGGCAGGCAATCAAGTAGACTGACAGTAGATCCCCATCTCTCCTCTGCTCCTCCAGATCCAATACCCTCAGTCTCATCCCCAGTTGTGTAGGAGAAAACTTGCTGTGGTCTCCCTTTCCTCTCTGTGTTTCTTCAAGGAATCACAAAGACCTTCTCCCCCAACCTTCCTTTCCATAATTCATCCCATTACGCCAGCCTCCAATACCAGGAGTTATTCTTAGGGAACACACTGGCCCACCTGCCAACTGAGGACCTTCACTATTCCACCCTCTCTTCCAAATTCAATGCCTCATTCTCATCCCTAGCTCCGCAACAGAATACCAGCTGTGGTCTTCCTCTCCCAACACTTGCCCACACCTCCTGCATATCCCATAGGCCATCTCCTCCTATCCTTCTTCCCCTAACTTATCACTTTATCTCAGACGCCAACTCCAGTAAGCACTCTCTGCTAACCCACAGGTGATACTTGCAACAAAATGAGGTGGGATGCCTGCAGATCTTCTCTTCTCCCTGTGTTCTTCCAGGTCCAGTGCCCCAGTCTCATCCCCAGCTCTGCTACAGAACACCTGTAGCAGCCTTCTCTGCCCTCCTGCTACCATCTCCTGGGGATACTACAGATCTTCCCCTTCTAACTTTTCTTCCCTAACTAGTTGCTTTTTCTCAGCCCTCAATTCCAGCAAGCACCCCCTCCTAAGCCAAGGGATGTTCCTCTCAGGGAAACAAGTAGGCTGATGTTGGATCCTCACCTTTCTTTCTGCTCCTCCTGAGATCCAATCCCCTAGTCTCACTCCTAGCTCTGTAGCAGAAAACCTGCTATGGTCTGTCTCTGTGGTGATATTTTATTTGTATGTTAATAAATAAAGTTTGCCTGGAGATCAGAGGACATAGCCAGCCATAAACAGAAGGTAGGCAGTGGTAGCACATGCCCTTAATCTGATCACATGGCAGGCAGAGTCTCTGTGTGTTCAAGGAAACAGCCAACCGTGGTGACACACACCTTTAATCCCAGTACCAACCATAGAGACCTGGAAGTCTGTATAGACAGACAGTGATGAGGAAGTGATGTGTCTGGGCTAAGAGCCAATGAGAAGGCAGAACAGCAAGGCAATAAAGGTGTAAGTTAGACAGGAAGAAGCTGGTTTGGTTCTAGGAAGTGACAGTGGCTTGGAGAGCTAAGGTTAATTGGTGACTATCACTCTGATCTCTATGGCTGTCACCCCTGTATTTGGCTCTATGTTTCTTATTTAATCAGACTGTTTAGAAATTTGTCTACATCTCTCCTCTTTCACTTCATCGTCAATGGATCACAGGTCCACACAAAAATTTCCTACATGCAACACATGGCCATCACACTCTCCTAAAGTCCAGAGAGAAAGCAGAAACCAAGGTACAAAACACTCACCCAACAGAAACAAAACCAGATATCAGAACCTAGACCTATAATCATCCCAATCCCAGATGCCTAGATATCAGCATAAAAACACAATCAATAACAAGCAGGACAATGCATCTCCACTGGAGCCCAGCAACTCTACCTCAGTAGGTTCTAAGTATTCCAACATAGTTAAGGGCCAAGAAAGAGGCCTTGAAACAGCCTATGTGAAGATGATAGAGGCCTGTAAAGAGGAAATGAGTAAATCCCTTAAAGAAATCCAAGAAAACATAAACGAACAGTACAAGGAAATGAATAAAACTGTTCAAGACCTGAAAGTGGAAGTAGAATCAATGGAGAAAACCCAAAATGACAGACTCATGAAAGTGAAAAAAAAAAAAAAGAATTAAAAAAGAAAGAACTACAGAGACAAGTTTCACAGACAGAATACAAGGCAGATAAAAGACTCTCCAATATTAAAGATACGATTGGAAAAAATGGGTACATCAGTCAAAAAATGTTAAATCTAAAAATTTCTTGACACAAAATTGAAAGGGGATGTAATAGACACTGAGGAAATTCAGAGAATCATAAGGACATACTTAAAAAAAAAAACTGTGCTCCACAAAATTGGAAAATCTATGAAAAGGATAATTTCCTTGATACATACCTCTTACCTATGTTAAGATCAGATAATGTATTTAAACAGATCTATATCCCCTAGTGAACTACCAGGAGTGATTACATTCTCCTAACACAGGCAGAACACTGTATACAAAATGAATAAATAAATCTTTTAAAAAAATTCTCCTAACCAAAAAATTTCCAGGACTAGATGATTTTAACACAAAATTCTACCAGACTTTCAAAGAAAAGTTAACATCAACACTTCTCAAATTATTCCACAAAATAGAAACCAAAGAAACATTTCCCAATTCATTCTATAAGGCCAAAGTTACCCTGGTAACTAAACGACAAAGAGCCAATAGAGAAACTTACAGACCAATTTCCCTTATGAACATAGACACAAAAATGACCAATAAAATTCTTACAAACCAAGGACACATCAAAAAGATCAAGTAGGCTTTGTCTCAGAGATGTGGGAATGGTTCAATATACAAAAGTCAATAAATGTAATCCACTATATAAACAAACTGATAGAAAAGGCCACACAATCATCTTTTTAAATGCAGAAAAGGTCTTTGACAAAATCCCACACCTTTTCATGATAAAATTCCTGGATAGATTAGGGATACAATTAGCCTACCACAACATAATAAAGGCAATCTACAGCAAGCCCATAGTCAGGTCAACTCATATGGAGAAAAGGTTGTCCACATTCTCCATATCTACAATTTAGTACTGGAAGTTTTGGCTAGAGCAATATGACAACTGAAAGAGTTCAAAATGATACAAATTGGAAAGGAAGAAGTCAAAGTATTGTCATTTGCAGATGATAAGATAGTATAAATAAGTGACCCCCAAAATTCCACCAGGGAGCTCCCACAACTGATAAACACTTTCAGCCAAGTAGTAGCTGGATATAAGATTAACTAAAACAAAAACAAAAACAAAAACAACAACAACAAAAAAAAACAAAGCAACAACAAAAAGCAACCCAGTAACCCTCCTATATACCAATGACAAACAGACTGAAATAGAAACCAGGGAAACAACACCCTTTGCAATACCACAAATAATATAAAATATTTGGAGGTAACTCTAACCAAGCAAGTGAGAGACTTGGATGATAAATCTTTAAGTCTCTAAAATAAGAAGTTGAAGATATCAAAAGATAAAAAGCTCTCCGATGCTCATGTGTTGTTACAACAGTCTGTCTTGTCAGCAGCTCCCAAATAAACACACTGAAACTTACATTAATTACAAATGATGAGCACATAGCTCAGACTTGTTACTAGTTAACTCTTACATTTAAATAAACCCGTATTTCTTATCTATGCTCTGCCATGTTACGTTGTATCTCTTCTCAGTATGGCATGTGCATCTTGCTTCTCTTTGAGTCTGCTGTCAACTCTGACTCTGCCCTATGTCTTCCCATCATTCTCAGTTTGGTTCTCCTGCCTAATCTTATCCTGCCTAGCTATAGACCAGTCAGCTTCTTTATTAAACCAATCACAGTGACATATATTCACATAATATGAAGGAATATTCCACATTTCCCCCTTTTTGCCTAGTTAAAAAGGATGGTTTTAACTATAACACAGTAACATTACATATAACAAAAACAATTATCAAGTAAGAATTACAGTCCCAATATCCAGTTTATTTGGCAAATTTAGAGAAAATACTATCTTGTCTTTGAGAGTCTAAAGTTTTATACCTAATTTACATTTTATCATAACTAAGGAAAACTTTAACTCTAGTTATTTAGTCTTTAACTCCATCAAAGACCCCAGAAGGGTGAAATGTTACCTAATGGAATGGACATCTGGCTCCCTGGATAGTCATCCTACATTGTAACATCTGTAATGTTGAGCATCCAACTTTGGCCTACAGGCTTGGGATATCTGACAGACATTTGTGAGAAGCAGTACATTTTGAAGGACTGTCCTACCATGTCTTGGCAAAGTTTGGCAGTCACTTTATTTTATGTCCTGCTGGTTCAATTTGGACAGTTTTTACCATTGACAAAATTTTGTCATTGACAGTTTATTGTCAGTTTTTGAGACAAGAGTAGTTTCTTTGCCTAAATGGTTAGCTTTTGTCATAAAGAAAACAAAAATCCATATGGAGTTTCTTCAATTCCCATCATCTTCTCCAAAGTAGATTGGTGCTGCCAGGAACAGACATGTCTCACTGTCATGAAGAGCCTTAGGTTATTAAACATATTAAATGCCATATTCTGTATGTCTCTGAAGTTTTTGAAGACTATTTCTCTATCTAAATATATCTCTGTATAACATACATAACATGACAATAAGTTTGACTTTTATAGATGACTATTAATCTGTATCTCTTAGTTATATATTACATTTTTAAATGAGCTGCATAAACACAATACCCCAAATGGATAGAAACATACATACAGCATAACAAAATTAACTTTAAATTCATATTGATATACAGAAATCCATACCCATGTAAAATAAGACTAGTAGTTGCTTTTTTGGTTTAAAAATTCAATATCCTACCCTTTTTTCCTATCATTTCTATACCCCCATTTTCTTTTCAGAAAGTGATCATTAAATCTAATCTACTTTGTTCAGCTTTTTTCCTGACCATTACTAAAAGCAACTGGTAACCAATCCACTTTAAATAATAATAAATATCCATAACCCATCTTTTGGGAATATAGGCATCATTCTCTAGACTATTTGTTGTTTGAGGGTGCTGGTAATCTTTGGGGAAACCTTGAGAAAATCAGGATAATTGTTAGGTCTTGCTTGGAATAGTTTGTTAGGCTGTTTCATTTCAACCAGCAGCCTTGAAACTGTTCTGGATACTAGATCACCTAGGATATCTGTTTTAATTGGTGTCTGTTACCCTTGCTCTGGAAGTATAAACTTTTAAAGGTAACATACATATCTGCATTTACAAGTATAGACTGTGCATTGTACACAAGTCAGTCAAAGATGATTTTTTTTTTATAAAAGACTGATCCACATTCATGGATCAGTAGCATTAACATAGTAAAAATGGCCATCCTACCAAAGACAATCTACAGATTCAATGAAATTTCCATCAAAATTCCAACACAGTTATTCATAGATCTTGAAAGGACAGTTATCAACTTCATACAGAAATGGGTGCACAGAGGATCATGGGAGATGGGAGGTGGGGGAGACTAGGAGGATGGGAGGGAGGGAAGGCTACTGTGGGGATATATTATTGCTGTGAGATGTTCTGTATGTCAAATGTGTTGCTCTGATTGGTTAATAAATAAAACATTGATTGGCCAGTATCCAGGCAGGAAGTATAAGCAGCACAAGGAGAGAAGAAAATTCTGAGAAGTAGAAGGCTGAGGCAGAGAGACACTGCCAGTCACCACCATGACAAGTGAGATATAAGGTACTGGTAAGCTACAAGCCATGTGGCAACTTATAGATTAATAAAAATGGGTTAATTTAAGATAAAAGAACCAGATAGCAAGAAGCCTGCCATAGCCATACAGTTTGTAAGCAATAAGTCTCTGTGTATTTACTTGGTTAGGTCTGAGCAGCTGTGGGACTGGTGGGAAGAGAGATTTGTCCTGACTGTGGGTTAGGCAGGAAAACTCTAACTACACAGAAAAAAACTGCTACAAATGGTGCCCAGCATGTATAAAAATGTACATAGACTTGTAAGAGAATACATATATATTTTAAAAAGAAAGTCTTTAAAGAAACAATAAAAGTAGTTTAAAAAGTAAGCCACATAAAGACAGATATTACACAGAGAATCTAGATTCTGTTGTCTTTGAGATTTTTAACTACAAAAAAAAAAAACATTCAATCATAAAAGCTGTTGAGTTAAACCAATATGTTTATTTTAAAGGTACCTTAACTTCAAAATTTGGATGTAAGGATATGTTGCTTTGGAAAGGAGGCTCTGCTTTTGTTTCCACAGAAAGCAAGAGGCTATAGATTTGTTCCAGATTAAGATACATCAGGTTTGGGCAACCAAGACCACTTAAAAGGTCTGCCATGACACCATAGCCCAGATGATCCAAATCCAAAACAGATTCAAGTCAACTGGCTCAGATGATACACATTCATGGACTACTCCATAATTCTAAAATTTTCTTTGTGTCCCCATAAGATACAGTAACCCCCTCAAACAGAAAGTAATAAGAGAAGCTACGTCCAAATTCCCAAATATACCAAGCTGGCTTTAAAAATAAAATTGGCTCACTCCTTCTCTAAACACAGGCATATTGCTAAAAAAAAAAAAAAAGAAAAAGAAAAAGAAAAAAAGAAAAGAAAGAAAGAAAGAAAAAGGTTAAGAGATTCTTGTATCATAAATCACAAACCAAAAGACCCCTCTGGTGTGGGACAGAGAAAAACCAATATTTTTATTTAAAATAGGTTGATTATAAATACAATCTCTTTCTAAAAAAAAAGAGATAGTAAAAATATGATAGGATGAAAGGGTAGATTAATGGAATTACTTTTAAAGAGCAACAACTTTTTAAAAATGTTTTACATTGGTATAGATTTTAGTTTATTGATACAAGTTTAAACTCAATTTTGTCATAAATATATATGTATTATATATATATTTCTACTCTCGTTTGAGGTATTATGTTTATGTAACTCATTTAGATTGTAATAGATAATTTAAAAATACAGATCAATTAGTCTTCTATGATAGTCAAACTTATAGTCATGTTAAGTTTTCTAGTTATACATTGATATATCTCAGATAGACAATTAATCTTCAAATACTTCAAAGGCCTACAAAATATGACATTTAAAATGTTTTTAAAAATGTAAACTTTCTAGACAACGAGACATGTCTACTCCTGGCAGCACCAATTGACTTCAGAGAAGAGGATGGATATGAAAGACACTCCATATGAAGTTTATCTTCTTGAAAAAAACAGCCATTTGGGCAAGAAACTGTTCTTGCCTGAACTGCTTGATCTACCAGACACACAGACACATAAAAGGGTGACTGCTAAACCTTGCTTGACAAAATGGTCCTTCAGGTTCCTGCTTCACAGAAGAAACTGCCAGACATTCTACAGAACACAGAGAAAAGTGACTGAGAGACTCTAGACCTGTGGACTAAAGACAGATGCCCTAAATTTACAAAAGAAACTTTGGATGACTGTCCAGGCTGCCAGGTGTGTCTGTCTACTCTTGCAAGACTCTTAAAAGTTGCTTGTGTCCATCTCCCATTTCTCAGGTAATAGAATATCCTTCTGAGGTCTTTGATGTAGTAAAAAACTAAAGATAGTTATAATTTTCCTTAGTTATGATAAAATATAAGTTAGATATAAAACCTTAAATTAACAAATATAAGATAGATAGGATATCTTCTTTAATATTGTAACTGTAATTCTTGCTTGATAATTGTTTTGTTATATGTAATTTTGTTATGTTAAAGTTAAAAACTTCCTTTAAAAAAAAAGTGCTGTGAGATGTTCTGTATGTTAAATGTGTTGCTCTGATTTGATTAATAAATAAAACACTGATCGGCCAGTAGCCAATCAGGAAGTATAAGCAGGACAAGGACAGAAGAAAATTCTGAGAAGTAGAAGGCTGAGGCAGAGAGACACTGCCAGCCTCTGCCATGACAAGTGAGATATAAGGTGCTGGTAAGCCATTAGCCACGTGGCAACTTATAGATTAATAAAAATGGGTTAATTTAAGATAAAAGAACCAGATAGCAAAAAGCCTGTCTTGGTCATACAGTTTGTAAGCAATAGAAGTCTCTCTGTGTTTACTTGGTTGGGTCTGAGTGGCTGTGGGACTAGTGGAGAGGAGCAATTTGTCCTAACTGTGGGCTAGGCAAGAAAACTCTAACTACACAGAAAAAACTCTAACTACATATTGTATGAGAGAAGAATAAAATATAAGAAAGGGGAAAAAAAGCAAGATAGCTAAAACAACCCTGAACAATAAAAGAACTACAGGAGGTCTCACCATTCCTAACCACAAATTATACTAAAAAGCTATTGTGATAAAAGCAGCATGATATTAGCATGAACACATGAGTGGACAATGTTACTTCCAAAAGACTTGGCTTATTAACTGTAAATATTATTACAATTCAAGGTTTGGAAAACCTCCCCATGAGTGATTGGCCAGGGAGTTCCCTGAAGTCTTTAAAACAACATGTTATTTTCAGTGTTCTTGGTTGCACATCACAACTACCTAGATAAGGCTCTATTGAGAAAGACATGTATTTTTGTCACTGGACATAGAAAAATCAAGCTCATACTAACCAGGAAATGTCCTCCATATTGGTTATGTTCCATAGTTACAGAAAGTACTATGTAGGCTTCTGGAAGAAAGGGGAATCAACAGTCTTATACAATGCTGGACTCTATGCATTGCACAATACTGATCTGCCCAATATTGAGATAGTGTCATGACTGCTATGGTGTAGCTAACTGCTTTCTAATTGAATATGAGTCCTGATCTTCAGGAGGGAATTTCATGCCTGGAACTATACTCCTGTCAAAACCTCATGGCTAGTAAAGTCATAGGCCCAGGAGAGCACCCATTATTGTTATTTTGTTAAATGGTCATACTCTCAAATTGCTTTATTAGTCATGGTTCTCTAGAGGGACAACCTGATGGAAAGATGTGAGTGTGTGTGTGTGTGTGTGTGTGTGTGTGTGTGTGTGTGTGTGTGTGTGTTTGTGTGTGTTGTATACAAATGTATTAAATCAGCTTACATAATGTGGTGAAATAGTAACAACAGCTGTCTCAAATGTGAAAGGAAAAGAGTCCAGTATTTGCTCAGTCACTAAGGCTGAGTGTCTCCACAGCTCCAATCTGGCCCTGACGTCCTGAAGGGTTCCCAGAAAGGCATTATGGGTCCTCAATCCACATTGGAAATCTGGAAACACAGGTTCCAATATCACTGGAGGTGTCACTATCAATAACAATAGGTGAAATGAATAGGTGGCAAGAGAGAAGATCAAGGTAGCAACTAGGATTTGGGGTAGGTCTTTCCATATCTAGGTAATGACAATTCTTCAATTAATGCTTCCTGCTCAGGTGTTTCTAAGTTGTATTAAGTTGACATAAAACCAACCACTATATCTTATAAATATTAATATTTTTACCCATAGATATAAGGTGTTCTCAACCTTGGTCAGAGAAGCTTCTTTTTGAGGTGTGTGGCACTCAACAGAGAGATGTGTAATTGATCAAAGTGCTGTGAATAAGAGACTGAGTACTCAGCTTTGGAGGGGAGACTCCTGAACTAGTACCCTTAACACTCAAAGCCCAAGAAACATCATAGAAGAGGAGGGAGAGGGAATGTAAGAGCTGGAGAACAGAAATGGATGCTATGAAATGCTGTATCATGACATGACATAGCTACAGCACTCACACTTTTATAGCAGCTATGGTCTCCTGCACAGGATCAAGCCAGCAAAAGTTCTGAAATAGATGGGGAGATGATCTCAAAGTTCTACCCCTTATTTGAGGAGTCATTCGCAGTCAATAGCTCCTCAGGAATGGAGAAAATATTTTAATAGGTAGCTACTTGCTGCACTGATGATCCCACACCCATGCTCATATTGGCCGTTCTAAATAGATTCTGAGTTATCAAAAACACAAAGATATAAAATTGGGATGGAGATTTGTTGCGAGGATATGGAGGAAGTTAGGAGAAAAACGGGGTTACTTATGATCATATTTCATTGGATGTTCTATGAAATTTTCCAAGAACAAAGAAGAAACAGCAAAACCAACAAACAAACTAAACAGCTCTAGTTTGAATTGCTATGTCCTGGTTCAGTGTCAACATCAGAACTGGCAATTGAGATCATAGAAACATCTGCTGTACCTTCTCATTTAGATTTCTTTTCCCCAAAAGCATCAAAATAAATTTCATAATTAAGGAATAAAAATAGTTTATATTGCTATTCCTTCCAGGTAAAAAAAAAAATATGGATTCCAATTTAAAATGTATAAATACTTGCCCTGGAAACTCTTAGGCTAAACTTTGTAGGAATGAAGATTCTGTAGGATGGAATCTGGAAGTGTGGTGGTAACAATAAATGTCACTTATGTTCACAGGACCCTGTATGAACAGAAATCCTTTTCATGCCTGAAGTAATTGTACTTTACATTTGACTTTACAATAACATTCTGAGCATGTGAAGTTGTAGCTATTGTTATTAGGGAGTTTTAAATATGCTTTTAATTTTGAAATTAAAAACTCACATGTATATCACCCTTCTAAGGGAAAAATAGGGTATACATGCTGTAATAAAATTAAGAAATTCATTCTATTTACATGGCCAAACATCAATAAAAACATCTTATTAATTATTTTCTTTCTATAAGTGGTTATTCTGTCAATGCAAATTCCCATTAGTTGTGATGAAAATTCATTTACCTTATTAACAACATACCTTTTATGAGAAGTTGTTTTTTTAGCATACAGTATCTGCTGACCATAAAAAAGAAAGAATGAGTCTGAAAATTCCATTTCCTGTGATGATATACCTTATCAGGAGGAGAGAGATCTAAACTAGAAAACACTACTGTTACAGACAAAATTTCCACACTCTTACAAAGACAATGTATAAACTCCTAAGCACATAGCATCTCTTTAAGGTATAATATAATTCCTGAATTTGCATACTTAGAATGAAATGGTTGCTAAAATAACCAAAATTGTTATAAATATAAATTTCACTGAAGTATATAGTAATTCCCAGAGAATTCCTTCTCATCTCTTTAGTTAATGCTCAACCACAATTTTTATTAGTCTTTATAAGACAAAGTTTGCATACTGGAAAACACAGAAAATTATTCTACTTATATGTTTTCTTATTGATTATGAAATTGTTTTAATTTCATTTTACAATACTTTCATGTAAAAATTTCATAATTTTCCTCTTAGAATGAAAATTCCATACATCCACACACACTGAAGCACATTAAAACACTAATTGTCAAGCATTAAAAATAGCATGACCTAAATACTTGGTACATACATAGTTACCTACTTTAACCAGATTCCAAACCTTTATTATTTTCTAACACAATCATTAATATCTTTCTATTTTTTCAGATGATATTAATTTCTTCTAATCAATTTAATCCAACATTTTTATTTACAGTTTAGCTATTCTCAAATATTTGACAGTTTTAATAATGTATTCTTGAAGACAATATTAGTTTTAATAGAAAAAAGTATCCTTTCTACTTGTGGTGAAGTATTAAATTATCAGATATTCTTCAAGACTATTTAATAAGTAAGTTCTACTTGTAAACTTTTTAAAAAGATGTAAATTATTTGGCTTCTCAACTTGTTATACCACTATAGAATTTAAATTTATCTTAAAGGATCTAAAATATTGTTACAATGAAAAATATCACAAACCAAAATCATGGAATTTTCAGAATTAAATCCTATCAACTCTGTGATTTTTTTTCTTCAGTTTTTTTTTTTTTTTTTTTTTTTTTTTAGTTCTACACTCTACAATGTAGGAATAATTAGGAGTAGTTGTTCAAGATTAACTAAAGTGATGAAAAGAAACTATCTGGGTGATGAAATTCCTTTATACTTCAGTAGAATTTTACTGTCAAAGGTACTTGAAGATCCTGCCTGGCTCCTCTTGTCTTCATTTTAATAGTTTCTCTATATATTCTATGGTAAGTTGAAGGCCTTGCTCGACCATGACTTCTATTGCAAGCATGGAGGAAAATTTCCCTCTCTATTGACTCTCCTCCTTTTGGGCTGTATTTCACTTAGTTCTCAGTATCATGGACCTCTATTGTGATTCACCACAGTTAAGATGTTGATGGTCCGTTGGACTTACTTGAAATTGGAGAGCTAGTGAGATTTCATTATAAACTCTAAGTATGATTACCGAACATTCGGAAATTTAATTATACCAGTCTGGTATTTTTAACTACTATGTAATATTTGGATAAAATTTGGCAAAGCTAAATGAATAAATATTAATTAGATGTATGTTTGTGTTCTTTAAGTCAGTCCTTATAATTGTTATGGTAAGTAGACCAATGAGTTCTATTAACTCAAGTGGCACTTTAGTGTCTGTGACCTTTGACTTATGTAAATTGACCAGATATTTGTAATTTCCTTAAGCTTTCCAGCCTTCTTTTTACATTGTGGAAAAGCATCCAATCATCATATGTGACATAACAATGTTAAGAAAATCAGCAATCAGCAAGTCTAGTTATGATGATACTTTTCAGTTTGTTACAACTGGTGTCATGGAGGTTGTATTGTTCCAATGCTAAAGCTGCATAGCACCACTTTAATAAAAGAAAGTTAAATCCCAACTATATTCATAATAAATTAATATTGCCCACAGACATATTGTTAAACTGTGGAGGTTTATAGGTTCCAAGGTGAACCTGAGAGAAAAAACAAAGCAGCCTTTCTATAGTACAAAGAGTAATCTACCATAGCCATGCTTTAATGTGGGGTCCTGCCCCACCAGGAACTTAGGTCTCCCAAGAAGGGATGATCTGGAACCAAGAAAAGGTGAGTGTGCTTTGCCGCTTGCCTGTTCTCCAGCCTCCCTTTTTCCTGGGAGACAATCGGAAGCAGTGAGAAGCCAAGTCAGGCAAGGACTCTTTTATTTAAAAACAACAAACTCTTTTAAAGCATAAAAAAAAAAAACCAAGGCTGGGTGTGTGTGTGTGTGTGTAAGTAAATGCCCTGTTGGGCCAATCAGCTTAAAAGTTATCCAATCATGTGTCTAGTCTACAGTATTTACAGTGTTGTCCATGAGGAAATCATGTACTAACATCATCTTTCTTGACCTGAAGCTCCAATCATATCTTTTCCTAAACAACTTGGGTTCCACCCTCTACACTTTTTCTTGGGGCCACCTTTACTAGCACCTGGCTCCATAGGTCCCCCACCACACACACACTTTAAATTTTGGATGAGTGCAAGTAGTAGATAGAGACAAAAGTCTAAACATGACATTTAAACCATATGCACTCAGAAAAGGACTGGAAGCCCCCATTTAGTAAGTTCACTGAGTATAGACAGTATGATGGTCACTTCTCTGCTCCAGCCTCATTGATTCCACATCCAAATTCACAGATCTAGAGACAGAGCCAGATACAGCAAGGACAGATATGACATATACACATGGCCAAGGGCCTACTATGGAAAGCCTGTGAGCCAAAATTTCTGAGTCTGTTCTGTCTCATCCTGAGACCCATTAGTCACTTGAAGAAGTCTCAGGGAAACAGAATTGCTAGCTAGTTATCGGGCATAGATGACAGTCGTGACTGCTCCTCCCTTACAAATTCGTCTCTGGGGCCCATCACACTCCTATCTGGTCCCCAGATGAGCAAGCTCAAGGCCTTTTGTGGAGACAATTCCTGGTTATACAAGCTTCACACTTGTGACCTAGCCTTAAGTCTAATGTCATCCAGATGAAACAGGCTATGTGCAACTCAGAGGTCCTTTCAGACGGGACTGGAATGCTGGGTCTGCAATCAGTCACTGCTATAGGTCTACTACCCTGCTCATTTTATAATGAGTTTAGTAATTCATATCAACCTTCCCGATTACATTTCACTGCACAACAGTTAAACCAAGCATTTAAAATTGCAACAAGTAACACCTGTAACATAGAAAACAGTCACATGAGTGTGGGTCCTCAATAGGAAGAGACCTAGGCCATCCCTGGTGGAATAAGAGTCACCTGATTGGGAGGAAAAGTGGTCACAGTTACAAGGATCCTAAGATTAGAAGAGTTCACAGCCCAACTGATGGACATCTTGGCACTAGAACTACAATATCCTCTAAGCTCTGGTGATTCCCTGGCAGTAGCAACCAGGCCAGGAGAAGACTGAGGGGCTGGTGCCTGGAGTGAAAAGGTAACAACAGGGTAGGCTTTGAAAGCATATTCTTCACACTCCCTTAACCATGGGAAACAACAAGCAATAAACTAGAAGGAGAATCTCCCCAGGGGCTCAAAACACAGCAGTCCCATTTCAGAGCTCCAGAGCTTAAGACTTTTTTCTTCTCCTGACCCTACAGCAGTGAGCAGTTTCAGATATTCCCAGTATGCCCGTCTGTTGTTTGTGGTAGCTTTCCCAAAGGTGCTTCCATTAATTACAAGACTTGGAAGAAATTGTGACTAACGTAGAAAACACAGGGGTCTGCAACAACCTCTCAAGTGTTACCCATTAAGAAACCAGTCTATGCAGCTTTCTATGTTTGCCAGGATCTGCCTGCATCTGTGGAGATTTTCTATACTTGTTGGGTTTTACAGTCCCACTGGAGGTCACCCTTTTATCTTCCAGTGTATATTTAGACCAAGCCCTGTGAGGAGAAATATCTGACATTTCTTCCTTAATGCTTATGGGTCAAAGAGATCCCAATGGGTTAGGGATGAGGTCTAGTGGAGCCTTTTCTGACTACTATCCATCTTCAATGCAAAAGAAGATATATGGTGCAAATTGCTGATTTATTTTGTCTTCCTCTCCAGAGTAACCTCTGGAGATTTAGTCTCCTCTTTACTGATGTGGGCATGGGTGCCTGCACCTTCTCCTTCCTAATTAGTGACAATGATAGAAGGGGGAGCATGTTCAGGTTATTTGTCCTTATTGTGACTATTTAATAGACTTGAGACCTTAATGAATTCCCATTCTTAGCTTGTCTTTGTAAGATCTAACTGATCAATGTAAACCTCCAGAGTGAATGTTTCCTTTGATCTTTTTTTCTTAACTTTATACGCAAGCATAATAAGCACTCTGAATGAATAATTTGCCACATGTTCCTGTAATCCTGGGAATATGAAGTACTCACTTTCCAGAGCCTGTTTGCATCACAGCAGCTGGGAAATAAAAACCAAAGAGGTGCTACCCAGGGCTCAGTGGGGCAAGAAGAAAAGCAGGCCACAAAGGAGAGACTATTGTATCTCAATTGGAGAAAAAGAGTCTTGGAGAGAGATGCCAGGCAGCAATATCAGGCACTAAGAGCAGTGGAGCCCTTGTCTCAAGCCCCAATCCAAGCAGGATGACCCTTCTTTGCCTCTCGCTGTTGCTGGCAGCAACTTGTCTAGCATCTACCTGGACCTGGACTATTGCAAATTCACATGAATTTCTCAAGTATAACCATGTTAGGGCTAGAGGCACATAGTGGGGAAAACTCTTAAGAAACCATTAAATCAATATACTTTCTCCATGAATGGATGCTTGGATGTTTGCACTGCTGGGGAAGAAACCCAGGTTATCATGCAAACTTAAGCAAGTCTTTTACTGCTGCATTCCACCTGTAGTCCCAAGCTCAGTGCACCTACCACCATCCTCTGGACTCCACCCTCAGTCTAGGTACCTCTACAGCTCAATATAACTTGCAAAGCCAGCAGAGAACTTTGTGTACAAAAGGGGACACAGGGGAGCCTGGCCTACAGGAAGGGGCATGTGTGTGGAGGAGGGCATTTGTTCTGCCAAACCAGAATTATCCCTTGGCACTCACTCTCTCTGTCTCTGTCTCTCTGTCCTTCTCTCTTTCTCTCTCTCTCTCTCTCTCTCTCTCTCTCTCTCTCTCTCTCTCTCTCTCTGTGTGTGTGTGTGTGTGTGTGTGAAAGAGAGAGAGAGAGCACTTGCCAGTATCCAACTAATCTTTCCTACACGAAAGAGAACTTCCTTCTTGATGCTCAATTATAGCTGCCTCCTTTTGAATTTCAGGTACCTCCCACATCAAGCAAAGTACTCTTGGTAAATCCTCAGGACAACTTCAAGTTTTGCAAACATGCTCAAATAGCTCAAGAAACACTAGAAAACATTCAGCAAGTCTTCCTTTCCCCCAGCTGCCTACACTTAGCCATATATTGTTCAAGGGCCCAAGAGCTGGCCATGGGGTAGAAAATCGATTGAGCAGAGGGATGGTGTGCCCATGGGCCTTTTCCAAGTGCACAGAGTGATGAGTATGCCCTCTCTCACTTTTCCTCTCCTGGAGATGAGCAGTCTCGGGGGAGTCTGGTTTGGAGCGTCTCTTGCCTTAGAAGTGGCTGCCTAAGACTCCACTCTGGTTCTCCATTGAGAACTCTAGGTATGTTCAGCCATATGAGGTTCAAGAACCAGGTTCAAGATTACCTACTAATCTTACTCCTGGTGGAGGTGGGAGGCTAATTCGAAGTTCCCATCATGCTAGTAGTGGTGGTGGAGGGGTTTCTCTTTTGGAAGAGGCCCTGGAGTCAAGGCCACTTCTGAGTTCTTCTCCAGGGTTTACAGTCAGGAATATGACCTTGAGCAAAGATCTCAAATCTTGGATAAGAGCCCCCAAGAAGTATGTTGGGAAACCAGGGAATCAAAGATCTTGTTCTCTGAGGCAAAGAATGGAATGTCTGGAAAGACTAAGTCATAGAAAATGCAAAATTAATAGTTTTATCCCTTTGGGATGGGAAGGCCCTAAGGCTGGGAGTCCATAAAAGGAATTCTGGGTTGAGTGTTTTATGGGTCCCTGGGTCCCCCATTTCTCCTGTTGTTCCTGTTTAGATAGCCACCCCATGCCTTCCAATCTCTTCCCCTCACAATATCTTCCAGGAACAAGAAGAGGTTATCTCAGGGACCCCAAATTTACTTTCCTTATCTACCTACATCCTTCTAACAGTCCTTCAGTGAGAGATCCTGTTTCAGATATTAAGTTAGAGAGCAGTTAAGGAAGACAACTGACATCCATCCCTTACCTCCATGTGCATATGCACACTTGTGCACCTCTACACACACACATACATTCACTCACAAATGCAAGAAAATAGCATGAGAAGAAATAGGTCAGGGGTATAGTAATTGAACTCCAAGACTATTTTCTTCACACATATTTAATCAGCATGTCACACTGGCCAGTTATAGAAGTTCAGTTCTCACCTTTTTAAGGTGGACAGTCAACAATTTTATAGACAGTTAAAGAATGCAGGTTTATAATTAGAATGAATATAATAAACATTACTGACAAATATTTATAGGCTAGTTTATGTAAGCATCACGTTCACATGCTAAGACATAATTTAGAACAAAAGTCATTTCCACAGTGGCTGTCAGCCTGATATGTTTCAGAGAGACAGCTTGTTGGTTCCAAACTAGATTTAGACTATGAATTTTGAAATACAGAATCATCATTTTTACAAGGCTTTATATATGATATCATGCCACATCAGAATGTTAGAATATATTTGTCAATCAACAATGAATACACATTTGTGAACTTATGACTGAAGTATATGAGGAAAACAACGTATTCTATCTTTCTAAAATGTTTCCTCAGGCTTCATGACATTTTTTGCTAGTAATCATTTAAAAGATCTTTGCTTTTACTATTGTTTTAAATGTGTCCTCAAAATGACAAATATTATTGTGGTGTGTTTGTAGCTGAACAAACTGTTGCAGAACTATGAAATGTGACTCAAAGGCTAACCCACAGGTTGGTCAAGCTATTTCCATTGTCCTATTGTTACATGCAAATGCGATATTTATATAATTCCATTGTGGAATGAAACTTTAATCTAAAATGTGAAAATTAAACTCTGTTGAAAATTAACTGCTTTATCACTTTGAGACTAGGAACATATCTCGGTGGTGGAGCCTGTGTCAATTATGCATAAGCATCATGACAGTGAGGGTCTAGGAATCATCTCCAGCATACTAATAAAAGGGGGGGGGCTACTTCATTGTTTTATTTGTAAAACAGTGCTAATGAAAAAATACTTTAAGTGTGCTTTTAATCTGGAAATATGCCACACATTTTAATTGGAATCTTGATTTTCCATTTTCAGAAACTGCTCCTTAATGTCAGTTCTGCAGAAGAGGAAACATTCCTATGTGTCTCAGGTAGACTAATATCAGAGAAATTTGCTAAGAAGATGAGTAGAATAGTTCTGCTATGTGCTGTTTGTTGTTGAATCTTTCTCCAGAGAAATGCAGTTTCCTGAGGATAAAAAGGCAATACTTTCTAACAATCTTAATGTCTGGTTCTGTCTCTGAACCAGTATTTCAAAGTTTCTAACTTAGTAGTCAATTAACACAGTAAATCCTTCTCACCCACAGAGCAAATAAAGATCATCAATTTTTTTGTTTGTTTGTTTTTGTTTTTTCAAGGCAGGGCTTCTCTGTGTAGTTTTGGTGTCTGACCTGGAGTTCGCTCTGTAGAACAGGCTGGCCTTGAACTCACAGAGATCCACCTGGCTCTGCCTCCTGAGTGCTGGGATTAAAGGTGTGAGCCACTGTCACCCAGCTAAGATCATCAATTTTCTTTTCATTTTTTAGTAAGAATTTTTTTCATACTACACACCAATCAGAGATCCTTCTCTTCTCTCCTCCTGCCCCCCAGCCTTTCCCCCCAACCAACCCTCCCCATTCTCCCCCACAAGAAGACAAGGCCTCCCAGGGGGAGGCACATCCAGTAGAGGCATGTCCAAGCCCTTCCCCCTGCCTCAAGGCTGCACAAGGTGTCCCATCATAGTTAGTGGGCTCCATGAAGTCCCCTCATGCACCTGGGATGGATTCTGATTCTACTGTCAGCCCCCCCACCAGGCAAATCCAGCTACACAATTCAATTGTCTCACCATGCAGAGTCCATCCCATGCAGGCTCCACAGCCATTGATCCAACTTTCATGAGTTTGGTTTTCACTAGTTTGGTTTGGTTGTCTCTGCAGGTTTGCCCATCATGATCCTGATGCTCTTGCTCATAGAATCCCTCTTCTCTCTTTGACTGGACTCCTGGAGCTCTGCCTGGCCTTTGGCTGTGGATCTTTGCATCTGTTCCATCAGTCATTGGAGAAAAGTTCTGTGATGACAGGGTATGGAATTCATGGATCACCCTGGGAAGGGGAAATAGATGAGATCTCCATGAGCAAAATGGGGGTGGGGGGCAATGGAGGACAGGGCATGGGGGATGAGAACATAAGGGAATGGGAAGGTCAAGCTGGAACAAGGATGGAGTGGAAAACCAATGAGAAAGATCATCAAATTTTAAAGAGGAGTTTCTCACTAAAACTGTTTTACAGTGAAACATGGACACCTTGATAAAAATAAAATGTCCCTTCTGGATTTCAGAGTGCAAAGCCTGCATCTTCACCAAATGATGCTGGTCATACTGGATGTCTGCATGTAGATGAAAGCAAAAAGTTCCATGCTTATCACCCTGGACAAAACTCAACTCCAAATGGACAAAGAACTTCAACATAACACCAGATATCCTGAATCTGATAGAAGAGAAAGCTGGAAATAGTTATGAACCCACTGACACAGGAAAAGACTTTCTGAACAGAACACTGACAGCATAGGCACTAAGATCAAGTAAGATTAATAAATGGGACCTCATAAAACTGAAAAGCTTCTACATGGCAAAGGACACAATAATTCAGAAAAAAAATAGCAGGCTACATATGGGAAAGATTTTTACCAACTACCCATCTGATAGAGGCTAATACCTGAAATATATAAATTACTGAAACAATAACAGCAAAATGCAAAACCTCCTTTGACATCAAGAAAACAAATAACCCAATTGAAAAATGGGGTTGAGATCCAAACAGAAAGTTTTTAATAGAGGAAACACAAATGGGTGAGAAAAACATTTTTAAAACTTTCAACATCAGGGAAATGTAATAAAAGTTACTTTGAGATTTCATCTTACAGTAGTGAGTATGGCCAAAGTCCATAAAAGAAATGACAGCGTATGTTGGCAAGGATATGGAGGGGAATGCTCATCTGTTGCTGTCTAGCCCCTATGGGAATCAGTATGGTGGTTCCTCAAAAATGTGGGAATCCATCTAACACTAGATCTAACTATACCACTCTTGGGCGTATACCCAAAGGATGCTTCATCCTGCTACAGAGACACTTGTTCAACCATGCTCCCACTGCTCTATTCACAGTAGCCAGAAATTGGGAAGACCTTGTATTTTTATCAACAGAAAAATGAAAAAAACATGATACATTTGTACAATGAATATTACTCAGCTTCCAAATAAGAAACAAAAAACTATGACAGTTTCAGGTAAATGAATGGAGATGGAAAAAAAAATCCTTAGTGAGGTAACTTAGACCCAAAATGACAAATGGGATATATATTCCCTTATATATGGATGTTAGCTGTTAAAGTCTTTGAAAAGCAGACTATAATCCATATAACCACAGAGGTTAGGTATACCATAGAGGACAAAAAAGGATGGAAGGATTTCCATAGGAAGGGAAAATATATATTTAGGGAAAGGCAGGGATTGGAAGGAGACTAACATGGGGGATCAAAAAGAATGAGGAACAAAGAGGCACTAAGAAAGGAAAGGCAGGAAGGGACATCTAAAGCTAAGGGCCCTTTGAGAGGTCATATGGATATCTACTACAATAGAATCTTCTTAAAACATATACGTATATGAAAGAAATCTAAAGGAAATCATCAAAGAACAGGAGAGGCAGAGCCCCAACTAGACATATCTTAGTACCAAATAAAACCTCCAGTTTCTGGGATGAGTTGCATCTAATTGAGTTGCTAGCCAAAGAGGCCCTGTGGAGACCACTTAAACAACCAAGAATATTGCCAAAGATATTGGTTGCTCTCCACAAACTAAGGCCCTATTGCTGAAGACAACACCTACATAACTCATTGAACAGGGAGATCTGTAGTAGAAAGTTTTTCTGTGTCCCTGCCTGCCAGCAGTCAGGACAAATCTCTCCCACTTGCATCCCCCAAGTAAACACACACAGAGGCTTATATTAATTAAAACTGCACAGTTATTAGCTCGGGTTCACTGCTGATTAGCTCTTACACTTAAACTCAGCCCATTTCTGTTAATCTATGTTGCCACACGTTTCATGGCTTTACCTGTGTGCCATTACATGCTGCTCCCTGGACTGTGGGCTGGCGTCTCTTGACTCAGTCTTCCTCTTCCCAGAATTCTCCTTGTCTGCTTATCCTGCCTATACTTCTGACCTGGCTACTGGCCAATCAGTGTTTTATTAAACCAGTGTACAGGAGCATTATCCCACAGCAGAGCTCTCAAGTAGGTTCCTACCTGGAGCTTTTGCCCTCACTGACTAATATCCATAGTACTAAATGGCACTCTGCCTGCTATCAATGGGAAAAGGTAAACACCAACCCAACTAGAAACCCTTTAATATATAGCGGTGACTTGCCTGCAAGACATTTTGGCGCAATAGCGGCACAAAAGCTGTTAGAGTAGCCAACCACTATCTAATTGGATGTAAGGTCCATTCCATGAGCAGGAACACATCCTTGACACTGCTCTTGTGGTAACGAACCTGGGACCAGATAGTCCAGGGACCTAGAGGAAAACCAAATATTACTGTTCTACTAAAGGTACATAGCCATAGAAGATTCCTACAGACATTCTGTTGTATTCATAGATAAGTTTCTTGCTCAACCATCACTTGAAGAGCTTCTTCCTGAAGTAGATGGGAACAAATGCAGAGACCCACAACTGGGCAATGTGTGGAGAGTGAGAAACCTTGGAATATACAGTCCTAAATGGGAGTTCTCCATCAAATCTCTCTCTTCAGTGATCAGATAACCCTGTGGAAGAGAAGGCAGGAAGATTGTAAGAGTCAGTGGGGATGGAAGACATCAAGGAAACAAGCCTTTCTGGACACAAACATGTTGATGCACACATCAACTGACAGACACTGTGGTAGAATGAGCAGGGCCTGCATAAGTCTAAGCCAGATGGGGTCCCAATGCTGAGAGAAGTGGGCACAAGTGCCCATCCCTATCTCAAAGCTATCTCCAATTGATCACTGCTGGTAAGGGAAACATTAGTTTTTCTCTAAGGGAGTCTCAAGGTATACAAACTACACTTGAGGGTAGGCCCCATGCCCATCAGTAGATGGCTAACACAAAAAGAACTCAAGGGTATTTTTGGAGGGTTTTGTTTTTAATCTCTTAATGCATTTTTTAAACCCTATATATCTTTTGTTTACATATTATGGTCTTTTGATTATATATTATGGTGTTTTTTATCTGATTTCTAAATGTGTGAATATGTGTGTGTTTCTGCATCTCTATGTATTTCTTATGCTTTTTGTTTGGCTTTTTTCCCCCCATTTGTTTGTTTTGTCTTATTCTGATTTGTTTTTATTTTACCTATTTTCTTTTTGTTAAGATATCTGTTAATTTTCTAATGAGAGAGATAATGAGAGGGTATGTATGTATTTTGGTAGGTGGGGTGTGGGGAGGACTTGGGAGGAGTTGGAAGAGAAAGTACAGTGATCAGAACATATTATATGGAAATCTATTTTCAACTGAAAAAAAAAAAAGAATGCCATGTCTAGAGGGTGTGTTTGTAAAATGTGTAGCTCAGCTAATTAGATTATTTATAAACCTCTCTATTGTCCCTGTTCCTTCTTTCAAATCATTGAAATTTCTGTCAGTCTTGTCCTTGGAGAGTAAACTGCATGTTTTGGTGACTCTCACAAGCTATCAAATAGCTGCGATAATCAGAAATATGTGGATGGATGGTTTAGCAATATGACAATTTTATTTAACCTTACAAGATAGCATTGAAACTTCTTTCAACCTTAAATTGCAATCCAGGCAGAGGCCTTTGATGTAAATTGTTTACATTGATTTGAAAGCCCATAAACCTTTATGGTAAAGTCTGCTCCTTGAATTTAAAGCCTTGCTTAATTCATCAGTAAACTGCTTTCTGTTTCAGGAATCCCTTTGGATGACTTGAGTAGAACTAAAAGAATTGGTCTTGTGGTGAGATAAAGGACTGCCTGCCCGAGAATCCCTTTGATGTATATTGATCAGACAGAACTGACTCCCTGTGGAAGAGCTTCTTCCTACTGAGACAGAGATGCCAGCACCACACCTCTGCCTGTGGTGAGCATTGGAAGTAAGGAAGTGCCTACCACTCGGCCTCATGCATGGGACCCCCAAAGGATTGTGCCTCCAAAACATCAGCAAACAGACATTCACCTCCTCAAGAACTGTCCTCTCCAGTAAGTGGTTATGGAAAACAGTTTCTGCCTGTGCCTAAGGAAGTCTTAAGCAGCACTTTGTGTTCTATCAAAGGATTAATTGCATCCAAGTTGATAAAGCTTGAGAGAGTAAAAGGGGGAAATGAACAATATCTGAAGTATGGCTGTCAGATAAGAGACATTGTCCTACTGAAGACAAATAAGCTAATGGAAATTTTTAAAGGAATTAAAATCCTTTTTTTCAAATGCACCTCAAAACGGACATTAAGATTTTTATCACTAAGAAAATATACAAGCTCCTTTTTCAAAGTTACACTTTCTGTTATATTTATATTTCTGATGAGTTTTTGGAAAGAACGGCAGCATAAACACAGCAAAACACACACAATATCAATCTGTATGTCTGAGGCTATACCCCAGATTTGCTGTTTATGTCTCTTGACCATGGGAAGTTTTCCAATCTCTTTGCCTCTTTTTTTTTTACACGTTTCTTGTTAATTTTGCAAAGTTTCCTTTGAAAATTGCCCTTCATGACAAGGCTGCAAACCATATTCCTCAAACATGGTTATGGTTATTGAACTGGGTCAGATCAAGAGGCCAAATGGCCAAATGTTACAAAAGAAGTCTGCTGACTTTTCTGTGGAGGATTTTAGTGTTTAAATACTAGATGACACTATATTTGGAGATCAGTAAGCTTGGGTCATGCAAAGCTAAGACTGCAAATTTTAGCACTGATTTTTAGAGTTAATCACAGTATAGTTTGTTGAACTTTTTAAACTGTGTCTTCTGTGGCCTTTCAGTTTGCTGAATTTTATGTATATTGATATAATATAAATATAATATAATGATAATGTAAAATTTTATCCACAATTTCTTCCCTTGACTTCTGTTGTCTAATTAGCTGACTTAATTGAAGTGACTCCATAGCTTACCATTTTACTTCAGTAATGGTTTGGGTTTTATCCATTCTGTTTCATACCTTATAGCTTCTTAGGCTATATCTTCAAGTTCAATATTTTTGCTATATTGTTTAATCAGCTATCAATCCCATCTGGAGTAGTTTTCATTTCTCATTTTAATGTTCTGGTTAGGACTGAGATCCTTTTTGTGTTTATAAATCTCTGGCCACCATGCTCAATCTTTCCTTTAGCTTTGTGAAATGTAACTATAAGTAATGTTTTATCAGTGTTGTTAATGATGAAGTATATTTAGTTTTAGAATGATGATGCTGACTGATTTTTCTCCTGTTTTCTTCTCTCTCTCTCTCTCTCTCTCTCTCTCTCTCTCTCTCTCTCTCTCTCTCTCTCTCTGTGTGTGTGTGTGTGTGTGTGTGTGTGTGTGTGTGTGTGTGTGTGTTTTATCTGTCTGTGTTTTTCTCATAGACAGACAGTGTGGAATTATATCTTCTTAGGTCCTTGACATTTTGTCATAACTACAAACTTTCTTGTTCTTATTTAAAGTTAACACAACTTTAAAAATATTTGTATTTATTCTTTGAGAATTGCATACAGTATATTTTGATCATATTGACCCTCTGCCCAACTCCTCATATCCACCCACTCCACTCTCCCTCTCTAGCACCTATCCACTTTTTTACTTCTTTTATCTATTCATCATGTCTAACTAGTCTTTGAGAGAACTGTCTGATCTGGCATGTGGTCCACCTCCCACCGTCACATCGATAGGTCTCCCTCTCTCAACAGCTATCAAATGCTGATAACTCCTTGGCCCATGGTGGGATTTTGTGTTTACCTTTCCAGCTTTATGCTGAGATCTTTGTCTTGTTTGAGCTTGCACAGGTCTTTTGCATCCAATACATTTTTATGATAAAAATCCTGAATGAACTAGGGTTACAGGCAATGTAGTAGTCTGTGTCCAACAAACGGAGATCATTGTGCCATAAGAATGCTACAATGTGTGCTCACAAGGTTCCTTTATGCCATTACAATGTTCCATTATGACATCATATTACTCCACAATGATGTTGACTTACAACATCATAATCATATATTGTGTGCTTGGAAGCTTGCTTTGTGCCATCACAGCACCCATTGTATAATCAGAGTGCTTCATTTTACCATTTAAACAGGAGATTATATTGTTGCAATGCTCCTTGTCCCATAACATCAAATGCTTTATTGGCATCACCTGAGCATCATGTCATCATAATGATGATGATACATTGTGGCATCATAGTGCTGTGAATATTGTTCTGTCTGCTGTGAATGTGTGTTGCTCTGATTTGGTTGATAAATAAAATGCTGATTGGCCAGTAGCCAGGCAAGAAGTACAGTATAGGTAGGATAAGCAGGGAGGAGAATTCTAGGAACAGGAAGGCTGAGTCAGGAGTCGCCAGCCAGACACAGAGGAAGCAACATGTGAAGGCAGAACTGAGAAAAGGTACCAAGCCACATGGCTAAACATAGATAAGAATTATGGATTAGTTTAAATGTAAGAGTTAGTCAGTGGTAGGCCTGAGCTAATGGCTGAGCAGTTCTAATTAATATAAGACTCTATGTGTTTATTTGGATCCAAGTGGCCACAGGGCCACGGGAGCCAGGCAGGACCAGGAAAACTTCAGCTACAATTCTAGTACTTTACTGTGCAATACAATGCCAAATAATGATGTCACAGTAACCCATTGCACCACCAAATGTTCCATTTAGCATCACAATCTTCATTGTCTCATTACAATGCTACATTGTATCTTCATAATACTCCACTGTATCATCATACTGCTGAATTGTGACACCAAATTATGACATTATTTACTCATAATGGTATGTTGTGACAAAAATATCTTGAATTTTGCCTCACAGTGCTCAATTGTTTCATTACAGTGCTTCATTGTTTCATTACAGTAGTATATTGTGTCATCACAGTGCTGAACTAGGATATCAGGATATTTCACTGTATAATAATAATGGTTCATTCTAATGTCATAATGGTTTATTTTACCACCACAAGATGTATTGTGCTATTACAATGTTGAACTGTGATATCACAATGCTATGTTGTGTTATAGCAATGTTCCATGATGACATCACAGTAGTACATTGTGACACCATGATGTTCCATTGCTTCATTACAGTGCGCCACACTCACAATATCACCACAGTTATATATTGTGCCATCTCAGCACTCTTGTTGTGCTCCAAATGCTGAACTATGACATCATAATATTTCACTGTGCCAAAATAATTTTGTACTGTGCCATAGCAATGCTCTATTTTACCATAACAAACTACATTTCAATGTCACAAAGCTACAATGTGACACTGCAATTCACCCTCATGTCATCATGGTGCTAAACTGTGATGTCACAATGTTATTTCATCATAATGCTGCATTGTTTTGATAAGGCTCCATTTTACCATCACACTGATCCATTGTTTCATCAGAACTGTCCACTGAGTTACCACTATACTGTGTCACCTCACTTCTCCATTTATGCTATCCAAGTGCTCCACAATATTATCACAGTGCTGCATTTTTACATCACAATAATACCCTGTGATATGATACTCCTCCATTATACTAGCACAATAGTATGTTTTGTGCCACAGATTTCCATTGCCATCAAAATACTCAACTCTGACATCACCATGCTTTATTATATTACCACTGCATTGTATTGTGCCATCAGAATGCTCTATTTTACCATAGCAAGCTACACTGCAGCATCACATTGCTCTACTGTGTAGTCATGATGCTGTATTGTGATAATGAAATACGGAACTGTGACATCATATGGCTTTATTGTGTCATAATAATGTTGCAATATGATGTTACAATTCTCTATTTCACCAACACAAGCTATGCCATGACAGCACAGTGCTCCTCTGTGATATCACAACTCCATGTCCTGTTGGCACAGTGCTATACCATTTTATTATAATGTTGATTTTGCCAACACAAAGCTGGATTATAGCATCACCATGCTTCATTGTGATATTGCAGTGCCTCATTCTATCATAACAGTTCTGCATTATGCCATCACAATATTGAAGTATGATGTCACAGTTCACCATATTTTCCACCAGAGTAGTGTTTTGGGTCATCCTGCTGTTTTTTGTCCTGTAATGTAACTACACTTTTTGGGAGGAGTTCTCATGTTGAGGTTGGTTAAGCAGAGCCAAGGCAGCATGGTTACAGGGCCATGAAAAGCTGTTGTGCATTTCTAAGACCCCTGCTCCATCTTTTTCTGAGGACATCTGCCAGCCCAAGCTTGTATTCCTCCTCTGTGGCTTGGAAGAGCCAGGCAATAACCTGGATGTTGTAGAACTAATCTTGTTTACTTATTGCTCTTCAGTGACCTTTTTCTTCTCTCTTGTCTTGAAAGTCTCAAAAACTACTATTCTAGGTATTTTGTAGCCATGCTTGATGGAAGGGCAAGTTCCCATTGTTTTGTGACAGCTGAACATAGAAACTAACAAGTTATTTTGGTGAAAACTGTCAAATAATTTGTTCTACAAGAAAATAATTACTTGACATGTAGTTTTAACACTTATCTATCGTGAAAATCAGTGCTCAATAATTATAACTCTTTTGAACTAATAGAGAACTTACTATCTGTTTAAACACATTATTAAAAACATTGATAAGCATTTGATTTCAGTCATACACAGAGATTCATATTGGATCAAAGATCTAAAGCAGGCTAGTTATAAATTTCTAATGAAGAGATGTAATCTTATATCTACAGGTAAGAAAAACACCCTGTGAAACAAAATTATAAGCCACAAAACTTCATTGATACATCAAAAATAAATTAAAATTAAAAATATACATATTATCAAAAACTTTCACTGCCACCGGAATTAAACAGTAAGTAACCAGCAGTGTCAAACGTATACATAAAGGCATATAAATTAAATACTAAAATATTCAAATATTTTACTAAGTAATAAGAATAACAGCTTGATAAAAACTGGGTAGGGAGTCAAAAGAACAATTGTCACAGTAAAAAAAAATATACGGCCTAGGAACACATGAAGGTGGCAAAACGTTTTCTAAATTTTATATTGGTAAAAGTTTGTTTAAATCACAGAGTTATGAGAAATAAATATCGCTTCAAATTTCTCTAAATTTTAAGAGTATTTATATGTGCATTTAAAGTATAACAACCTAGGAAATGTAGTTATTAATATCATAATCATGGTGAAAAGTGGGTATTATCTAACAAGCAAAGTGGTCTTCTGCTGTGGGATGTTCTCTGTGCTATGAATGTATTGCTCTGATTGGTTAATAAATAAAGTGCTGATTGTCCAGTAGCCAGGCAGGAAGGATAGGGTAGGCAGGACAAGGAGGAGGAGAATTGTGGAAGTGGAAGGCAAGAGAGGGAGAGACCGGCCAGCTGCCACCATGACAAGAGAGATGTAAGGTACCAGTAAGCCACAAGCCATGTGGCAAAGTATAGATTAATAGAAATGGGTTAATTTAAGATAGAAGAAGTAGATAACAAGAAGCCTGCCATGGCCATACAGTTTATAAGTAATATAAGCATCTGAGTGATTATTTTAAACGTGGGTTGTGGGACTGTGGGTGCTTGGAGGGAGATGGAGAGACTCCAGCTACAGTCTTCTTTTGTAATTCCAACTTTGAACAATTCCGAGTTCTTTGTAGAACTGTGTAAATATGTCAATGTTATCTGTGTAAATGATGAGACTACACAAAACAAATGCTAGAAAACGAACTGTGCCCACGGGAAGAAGCATATGCACAGGGTTCTCAGTGCACATGCTATGAGGCAAATCAGTGGAGTATTCTGGGTCCTGGACATTTATATAAACAGCATCCCTGCTTTCCCTGCTGATAAAGCCATTAAGTCTCTTTGTGTGGCTTTGTCATTTGCTTCCTTAAACAAGGTCAAGTTGAGTTTGTATTATTTGCAACTGGGTATGTCCTTGTTTTCTTTCTAGAACATTTTGTGCTCTACTGCCTATTATATTTTTAAAATATAAAATAGCACATCACTACATATTTTCTTGCTTTTCCTCAAAATAATGAGTCAGTAACTAAGTATGGAGCATGGGTTTAATCTCATGGGGGCAGAAAGGAAAGCAGACTAGGAAAAAAAATGATATTTTAAGTTTTACTCTGAGAAATGTCCATATGATTGATCTGAACAAGGTTTCATTTATATATTCTTCCTGTGAGGCTATCAGTCTCAACCATGAAGGATTACAAATGTAGACTAATAAATTAAAAGGCAACGGATATAGGACCAGATAGTGTATAAGGTTTTGACAGTGGGGATTTTGATGAAAGCTTGATGATTCCTATTTCCCATCCATTGCAATCAAGTCTCTAGAATCCAGGTCTGGAACCCTGGGACCTGGGAGGCTCCCATGATAGCCTGCTTTCCTTTCCAGCATGCTGCTGCCGATTGCAAAAACAAACAAACAAACAAACAAAAAACCAACCAAACAAAAAACACCATAGTGATTGCAGAAGCACAGGTCTTAAGGCTTAGTAGCAATTACTTTTACCCACTGACCTGTCTGCCCAACTCCAGATTATTACTTTTGACAAATATTTTTGGGGGTGTGCTGGTTCGATTTTGTCAACTTGATATATGCTACACAGAAGGAACCTCAACTGAGAAAATGCCTCTATCAAATTGGCCTGTTGGAAAGTCTGTGGGACATTAAAAAAAAAAAAATGATGCCCATTTTAAGCAGTGCTACTTTAGGGCAGTTGGTCCTGGATTGTATAACAAAGCAAGCTGAGTAAGTAGCACTCCTCCACGGTCTCTGTTCAGGTTTCTGCCTCCAGGTTGCTGGCCTGCTTGGGTTCCTGCCTTGGCTTCCCCCTCCCCCAATGATCGTAATGTGTAAGCAGAGAGAGAGAGAAGAGAGAGAGAGAAATGAAAAAAGACCCTTCCCCCCAAAAAACCTCTTTCCTCCACAGGTTACTTTTGCCTTTGTGCTATACCACAGCAATAGAAACCAAACTACTACAGGCGATATCAAAGAGTTTGCCGCCGTCTGTGATTGCTTTTAACATTTCATCAAATGCTGCGTTCACGTGTGTAATAGAAAATTCATGTGACAACAGGTCAGAAGTTATAAATGCTGCAAGAATGCAAGAATGTAAGATTTCCCAACGTTGTCATTCCACTCGAATGTGGGTTTTAAAAGGATCCAAACTATGTGAGAGCCCCACTGTTTCTGTACGTCAAGATATTCCAAGGTGCATTTGAATTTCAATTTAAAGTTAGCATACTACTTAAGGTATTGTCTACTTCGTCTCATTTCTGAATGGATTCTGAACATGAGCTTCTCTTTGGTTGGCCTACCTGCTGTAAAGTGGACAATCTCTAAGTTGTACATCTTGGTACAATTTCAGTACATTTTAATACCATGTAGCCACCATGCAGAATAAACAATCGATTATCGAGTCCCAAAGAGTTCCCTCTACCGTCATCAGTTGTTAGGGGTCCACGGTTGTTGTGATCATTTCAGCTGAAAAGAATAACTGTCAATTTAATATACATTACAATATTTAAATAGTTCAGTGGAAGTGTGTGTGTGTGTGTGTGTGTGTGTGTGTGTGTGTGTGTGTGTGTGTGTAGATGGCTCTATGGGTAGATGTGCTTGTTACTAAGCCTAAGTACCTTCCTTTGATTACTAGGACTCATATGATGGAACAAGAGAATCAACTCCCTCAAAGTTCTCTGCCCTGCAGCATGGCATGTCAATCCTTACCTAATAAATAAGCATATGGATTTAATATTTTTAAATTAAAAAATGGGGAGACTTCTGCTATGACACCACAGAAAGAAATAGCAGGAGTAATGATTGCCTTTAACTTTTAACTCTTCATGAACTTGGGCTTTAATTTAAGTGTGTTGGTTAAGTGACTCTGCCTCGATATGTTCATTGATAAGGGTGAGTAATGTTAAGAACTTAATGCTAGTATATGTGTGCCCCTTCCTTCACTACTCAGAATAACCACAGCCACCTACTCATAGAGTGTCAAAGGAAGTAGGGTCTTCTAGGTAGCAGCTGTCAGGAAATCTCAAGAAGAGTCAAGAAGAGAAGCAGATGGGAAGCTGCCATGTGCGGGGGGTGGGGGAATCAACAGAACACTTTGGGTACTGTCCTAAATTAGGAATTATTTAAGAAATAAGAACTGGACGGTAGACTGATGGTGAGCAGATACAGATACTTTAGCATCAATAAAGCTGATCAGACTGAGGCTTAGTTTGCCAGTCAGAATGCTTGCTGAAAGTCCACCAGGTGAAATCACATCTGCTAATACACCAACCTGGGAGACCAGCCTTGCCTGCACAGAGGCAAAGTAAAGGAAAATTAGCCCCCAGTGCTTGCAGATGTTTAATTAATGATCTTTGTTCATTAAACAGCATGAGTCAATGGCTTTCAGACATTTGTCAAACAACAACAGATACTTCACTTCTACATGGAGAGGAATAAAGAAGGGATGTAAAGGGGCCTGCACATTGCAGGGCAATTGTCATTCTACTCAAGAAACAAAACAAAGGGGTTGTGGTTCCTCCTAACACTAGACATCCCTTCTAGCCTCTCTACAGTGGCCAAGTGTGTGTATAAATACCACTTTGTACCATGATCAGGATATATTTAATTTAATGATGAAAAGCCCTAAGGAAATCACCTAAGTATACGTGGGGATTTACTTAATCATTCATAGGACATAATAATGATTTGTAAGAATTAACCAGCACCAAGATTGGTTATCTACACTTCTTTGAAGTATTGATCATTCAGCCTTTTAAATAAATAGATAGACCTTGATGAATAAGATAATCCTAAATTTCCAGGAATTATACCTTCTTTCCATTGTTTTTACAAAGCAAAGGACAGAAAAAAAATTTCCTCTAGTATGTACATTCTGTAAATGAAAAGTTAACCTTTATTCCAAACTATAATTTAAAAGGCATTATTAAAAGTTGATACCTATGCAACAAGAAATATGAAACCATAATCACTAAGGCCAGGAAGACTTCACTAAAAACAAGTCATGGCAGAAAGGCAACATTATTTTTCTGATGAAGTTAGAAGATTGGTAGGCTCTGAAAAATCTAGGAATGGTAATAATAAATTGAAATAAAATTTTCAGAATAACAAGAGTGGCTGCATTTATTTCTTGAGCTCATTGTGTTCAACTCAAGAGGCTTGTTCATCCTGTGGTTCATGAGAGAAAAACCAGTTCTACAGTTTGAGCCAAACTTGAAACAAGCTTTAATTAAATACTGACCAGGTAAAAGAACTCTGGTCAGTTCCACCTCTGGGTTCCAGGAGATAGCCCCCACTTGTATTTTGCAGTGCTGAAAAAAGTAAAACCCACAATTCATTGCATTTCTCATCAGGACCAATCAAGGGCAAGTATGCATCCTGATTTATTTCCTGCCCACATGATTCCCACCTACATGTGATCAAGCACATCCAGTACAGATGGATCAAACAAACTTGTTTAGGGGAAGGAAAAAAATTGTGGCTTGTTATTTCCCAAGAACTACAACTCCCAGCATTCCAGGAAGTTACCTTGTCCTTGGGCAGGGGAGCTTACATAGTAACTTGTATTTTACAGCCCCAAAGCAACAGCTGTGTTTCTGATGTGTGGCAAGATCTCAGAAAAATAAGCTATTTTATGGTTGGTCATATGTTATTAATATTATTTTTAAAGTTTGTTTTATTTTGAATTATGTGTAAGTGTGTGTGTGTGTGTGTGTGTGTGTGTGTGTGTGTGTGTGAATATATACACATGAGTACATGCCCTTGGAAACCAAAAGAGGTAGTTGGCTCCTCTGGACTAGAATTACAGACTGTTGGAAGCTGCCCAAAGTGGGTGCTGGGAACAGCATTTGGTTCCCCCATAAGTAGGGTGAGCTCTAACCTGCTGAGCCATCTTTCCAGCCCTTTGTGTTATTATATTGTAAGACAACATAGATAAAAATTTACAGGTTATTCATTAAAATCCATGGGAAAGTTATTGATATTATTTAAATCTGTAAGTTGGGACAGACATTATAAAGATAAGACTGTATTTTAAGTACATAATATACCTTCTGAAGCTTGAACAAAGGGTAAGTTGCACAGTTTGGTGGAGTTATCCTAAATGAGCAACACAAATGTAGCTACAATACAGAACATAAACTAGGGTATGAGTTCCCAGAAGTCCCTTTAATATAGCATCAGTAGCTGCTAAGGGTTCACAGTTGTTTCAGCTAAGAAAAATATTCCCAGTGACTCCAGACTTTTACAAGTAATGAAAAGGTTTCCCAGTTAATACCTAGTTGAAGTCTGTGCCATAAACACATGGAGAGTGATTTTAAGTGCAGTTTCTAAGACCAACAAAGAATAGCATGGGCCACAGAGCAGTGGCAAGCCAGGAATCCAGTGTTTTCTGATTTTAGAGCCCCATGGAAGATATATGAATAGTGTTTTAGTTAGGGTTTCTATTTCTGTGATAAAATACCATGAAGTAGATAGTAGGTAGATAAGATAGATAGATAGATAGATAGATAGTAAATAAGCTTGAAGAGAAAACGGTTTATTTTATTTTGCACTTTCATATCACAGTCTACCATGAAACAAATCAGTACAGGAACTCAAGGCAGCAACCTAGAGGCAGGAACTGATGCAGAAAATCTACTTACTGGCTTATTCCTCATGACTTGTTTTGCCTGTTCTCTCTCTCTTTTTAATTGTTTATTTTACTTTTTGATATTACAATATAATTATATCATTTACCTATTTCTTTACCTCTCTCCAAGCCCTACTATATATCCCTTATTCTCTTTTAAACTCATGGGCTCTTTTATCAGTCATTGTTTTACACACATACGCACCCAAATATATATATGTTATGAATATATATGTATACTATATACATATTTCTAAATACATAAATACCATCTGCTCAGTCTGTATAATGTTACTTAAGTATATATGTTTTCGAGGATGAACAAGAACTATACCAAAAGATATGCTAACATGGAATCAGGAGAGGCTCATAATGCCTCAACCTATATAAAGAACTATAGAATGCTGAGATGTTTGGGATAAATAGTCTTCCCAAGAAAACAGTCTGTTTTCTTAAATAGTTCAGGGCCACCTGCCCAGGGGTAGCAACAACCACCTTGAGCTGGGCCTTCCCACATCAATCATTAATCAAGAAATACCCCCACAGGCTTGGAAATGGAATTTTCTCAGTTGAGAATCCCTCTTCTCAAATGACTCTGGATTGTGTTGAATTGACAAAAAACAAAATCAAAAACAAAAAAAATGACCTACAACAATAACAAAAAAGCTAACCAGGGCAAATAATATACATAACTAAACTACAAAAAAAGCTGTTCATATTCATGGGTGGGGTTTGAAAGAAAACAGCCCTAAAAAGGGTGACACTATTAGGAGGTGTGGCCTTGTTGGAGTAGGTGTGGCCTTTTGGAGGAAGTATGTCACTGTAGGAGTAGACTTTGAGGTCTTCTATGCTCAAGTTATGCCCAGTGTCACAATTCACTTCCTATTACCTATGGATTAAGATATAGAACTCTCAGCTCCTTCTCCAGCACCATGTCTACCTGCATGCCACCATGTTTCCCATCATGATGATAACTGACTAAACCTCGGAAACTGTAAGCATCCCTAATTAAATGTTTTGCTTTATAGAGTTTCCTTTGGTCATTTTGTCTCTTCACTGCAACTGAAGCCCTAACTAAGTCATTCATTAAGATGAAGGGCGTTACATAGCACCAATATTAGTTGTGAGAAATGTTTAAGTACTAGTTGAAAAGGAGCCTCATTATGAATCAAATGTGTGAAACTGCTTTTCAATATTAATCAAAGTAGTCCTGAGCTTCATCAAAGTCTAATGTGTTTAATACGCCATAGAGATAGGTATCATTTGGATGAAAATAGGGAAAAACCATTATTTGCCCCATCCCTAGGGATGATGATCAATAGAAAGTCTTGAAAAATACAACTCTTGTTCAACACTGAAATTATATCATCCAATGATCACTTGAAGTTACTCAAAGCTGGTGGAGAAGCTATGGGAAGCAGCTTAGCTTCAGTGCTTGGAGATTTTGAGCAGTATCTGAGGACCTTTTGAGTCAATTTTATAATCTCTGGTTAGAAACAAATAAAAAACTTGTTTAGAAAACATGTGTAACTAAACTCTCTTTCTGTCTCTGATATCATGAGCCAAGAAGTCTGGGGGAAATGTAATTCCTTGTCTGGTTTATCTTTTCCTTATTGTTTTTCTCTCTGCAATTTTCCTGCTGATTATTTAGGCACAAATCATAAGAGTATGAGCAGTTAAGGGTGGCCAGATAGGAACATGAGAGAGGAAACTTTAAAAGTATCACCCTGCCTGGCTGAAGTGGAGGTATACACCTTTATTCTCAGCACTTGGGAGACAGAGGCAATTCGATCTCTGTGAGTTCAAGGCCATCCTGGTCTATATGGTGATTTCCAGGGATATGGCTACATACAGAATAAAGAATCAACCATTCTTGTGTGACTCTTTACCTGGGGGGTAGACATAAAAAATAGTCTTTTCCTAGGACCCCAATAAGGCATGATTCTGCAACAGTGTACTCTGAGGACCCAATGTGTTTACCAGGGTTCCCTCCCCAAAGACTTCACCTGGAAAATCTTTATCCAACAAGGATGTGGGCTTCCTTGTAGCCACATAGATGAAACTTCCTCCCCTAGTCTTCCCCACCCTATATACTTTAACCCTGCCCCTGAGACCATGTGCAATTAAGGCTGAGTTATCATACCATCTGGATACTCAGGTGAGGGTCTCATGTCTGTTCCCACCTCTCCATGACTGAGTATAAATGATTAAAAAGCCCACCTGAGATGATCTTTTCTTTTGTGAATGGACACACCTGAACTCCCTAAGATGGTGGTTGATTGGCAACTTACTAATTATGCATCAATGTCACATTAAGAAATTAAATCAGAAACTTCCTTGTGGATTAGTTTGATGAAGAGTGAACCCAATTTGGGATTATCCACTCCACTCCCAAAGTCTATCTGTCTTTAGTTTGTGATTACTGGCCTACAAGTGAAGAAGTTACTGTACTGACCCCAAATGATCCAGGATAGCACTCAAAACCACATACTGGGTATTTTAATCTATATCCACACATGGTTTCCAATATTTGTGGAATATTTATTTTGTTTAAAGTTGTTTGCAACCTGTTGGCTGTTTTTAGCAAATATTTACAGTTATGTCACAGAGCAGGACCCAAAATGTCCAAGGATGGTGACCTGGTCCCAACATGGACCAGATTCTTACTGGTTAAACAGAAGGATTCTTACAGGGTAAACATATCCTAAAATTAGCATTCCTCTGAAACCTTGTAATGCAGGTTTCTGTTTGTTAGGAAAGCCACTATTTCCATTCTCCACCCTCAATGGTCAACATCCACAGACAAAGTGTGTCTGTCTAGTTCCTGATTAACCTGAACACCCTGCACTAACTCAAAGAACCTCCCCATTCCTCTCTGCTTACTATCATATAAAACCATATAGTTTTTTCTGCCTAGCTGTCATTCTACACTCTTGTGAGACATCCTGGCAGTTTGTCCCCTTTATATTTTTTTCTGCCAATAAAGTGGCCCAGTTGGGTGGTTTCATTGTATTTGTCTATAATTACCACAACACACACACATTATTTTGGGCCAGGAACCCAGAAGAATATATAACTTAAGATTAAAGCTATGACTTTATCTTAGTTTTTAAAAGTTGATGATGTGGAAAATTCAAGGCAGAGTAGAGTTGGTTGCACAGCTCTCTCTTTCTCTCTCTCTCTCTCTCTCTCTCTCTCTCTCTCTCTCTCTCTCTCTCTCTTGTTAACTTACAAATTACAATTACATATATTTATCATGACAACACAGTGCTTTGAAATAGGTATACATTGTGGAATGCATAAATGAATATGTACCTGATATACTTAGGGGACTTTTTTTAAGAGGGTGAGAACACTTACCAACTATTTTTAGGGATTTTTTATTTTATAATTTAATTTAATTTTACATATCAGCCATGGGTTCCCCTGTTCTCCCCACTCCTGCACCCACCCCTACCTTTCCCCCAGCCCTCCCTCCATTCCCATCTTCCAGGGCCAAGACTCCCCTGGGGATTCAATTCAACCTGGTGGATTCAGTACAGGCAGGTCCAGTCCCCTCTTCCCTTGCTGACCAAAGTGCATAAGTCCCAGGTTCCAAACAGCTAACTCATGCACTCAGGACAGGTCCGGGTCCCACTGCCTGGGTGCCTCCCAAACAGTTCAAGCTAATCAACTGTCTCACTTATCCAGAGGGCCTGATCCAGTTGGGGGCACCTCAGCTTTTGGTTCATAGTTCATGTGTTTCCATTATTGGTTATTTGTCCCTGTGCTTTTTCCAATCTTGGTCTCAACAATTCTCACTCATACAACCCTTCCTCTTTCTCACCAATTGAAATCAGCTATGTTCATATCAGCATTTTTTGTAATAGCCAGAACCTGGAAACAACCTAGATGCCCTTCAACTGAAGAATGGATAAAGAAAATGTGATACATATACACAATGGAGTACTACTCAGCAGAGAAAAACAATGACATCATGAGGTTTGCAGGCAAATGGTTGAATCTAGAAAAAAATCATCCTGAGTGAGATAACCCAGACTCAGAAAGACAAACATGGTATGTACTCACTCATAGGAGGATACTAGATGTAAAACAAAGATGACTAGACTGCTACTCACAACTCCAGGGAGGCTACCTAGAAAACAAGACCCTAAGAAAGACACAGGGATTGCCCAATGGCAGAGAAATGGATGAACTCTACATGAACAACCTAGACGTGAGTGGGGGTAATGAAGGGCAAGGTTTGAGGGAAAGAGAGCTTAGGGGAGCGGGAAATCCCAGATTGATCAAGAACAGAGAGGGAGAACAAGAAATAACAGACCATGATAAATGCACAGCTTTCTTGAAAGGAGGTTAAACTTAGCAGACTGAGTACACAGTTGGAGAGCCAGTTGAATATATAGTCTTAAGTGATCTCCAGCACTGTGTTAACTTGGCTGTGAGGCTGACAATATTTCAATATCTCTGAAGGCTAGAGATATGCAATACCACAAGGTCAAAAACAGATGAAAAGCTGATAGCAGAATTTTAGATAGAACTCTAGTATCATGGTCCAATTAAGAGATTAATAGCAATTCATTCTGGGAAGAGACATGAGAGGTAGAGGAAAGTTGATGAATCCAAAAGACAGCTGTGTATCAATACTATCAAGACTCAATGATAGGTCAAATATGCAATTGGAATAGGAGGAGATGCTAAGAATCTGCTTCTTTAGTGAATAGTTGTACAACACTGAGGCATGAGCTAAGGGTAGAGCAGGAAATATGAGCTTCCCTGTTCTTGGGAATCCTACACCCTGGCAGGAGAACACATGAAAAGTAAATGAAGTAATGTAGAAATGGCAATACCTTGAAGAAATAAAATACAATATGATAGAGAGGAGCTGAAGAAACCTGTTACTTAGAAGTAAGAGAAGTTAAAAAGTACAAGAATAAGAGTTAATTTGGAATCTATGTGATGAAAGGAGCTGGCTACAAAGGCTAGTATTAGACTCCTCTGGACCAAACAATGCAGATGTCAAAAACAAGAACACGTCGAGGGCTGAAGAGATGGCTCAGCTGTTAAAAGTGCCTGTTACTCTTGCAGAAGATGGAGTTCAATTTTCCTGACTTCCCGTAACTTGTTTCCAGTTTATTTGCCTCATCTAAATGATCTCACTTGTTAAGATATATTTAGCATTCTCTGTATTCAATTTTTATTTCTGTAGAGTCACTATTAAGGACCCTCTTTCACCTATGATTCTGACTGTTTGAGACTTTTTTCTTTTCCCTTGATCAAAAGATTGAGCTATCTCAATTTGTCGATTTTATTGACCCTCCAAAAGACCAGGCTTTTGTTTCATTGATTGTAACTTTTCCTTTTGTAGATTCTGTCTTTGATCTGACCTTTATTTCCTCCTTCTCCGGTCTGCTTCCTTTTTTCTTTTCCATTGTCTTAAGGTATATAACACATGCCAGCTGAGCCCTGAAACTAATGGACATGTGTGTCTGTGTGTCTGTGTTAGGTGATTTATCTGTTTTTTTTTTTTTTTCTTGCTATAACATTTACTTGTGAGCAATGCTTTTCCTGGAATCCATGGGTTGTATATTTTGTGTTTATGTTCTCATTTATTTAAAATAATTTTGATTGCTTATTGGATTTCTTTTTTGATTCATTGGTTTCTGGGTAATGTGTCTTTAAATTTGCATGCACATTTGTAAGTTTCTCAGTTTTTTCCGTGGTATTCATTTGCTCTACTTCATTGTGATAAGAGCTATTCATTGCATAGTTTATATCCTTTTAAATGTATTAAAAGCTTACATACTCTTTCTTTAAATGTATTAATAGCTTACATACTCTTTCCCAGGCGACACCTCATGTGTAGTTGAGAAATGTCTATTTTGCTACTTTGTGTGGAGTGTTGGGTTCTCTTGGGTCTAGTTGGCTTGTAACGTTGATCAACTCGTCCATGACTAGTCACTGGTCTAGCTCATCTCTTTGTATACAGCTGTCTGTCCCACTAGCCTGCACTTCTTTGAATCTCTGGCCGGTAGCCTCTTATGCAGTCTTCATTTTGTTTTTCAAAGTTTTATTTTAAAAATTGTACAATATATTTTGATCACATTCTTTCCCCTTTCCCAATTCCTCTCAGATTGTCTTTCCTATCCACCCAATTCTATGTTCCTTTTCTTTCTCTGCACTGCTTTTGAGTCCTGTTTTGTTGGTCTAACTGTGCTGTTTGTTGTGAATGAAATCAATTCCTTTGGGAAGAAAAGAGGAGCTTGCCCCACCCTGCAAGGCAAATCACCCAGAGGGACATGGAGCTAAGGATGGGAACAGCAGGTTCTCTAGGAGTGAGCACCTTTTTCTAGGAGCTGAATGCTACTGGAGTTGGGGTGGGAGTGGGGGATAGTGGTGTCCTCCCTTCACTTCTCCTGGCGGTGGGACTACTGATGAACAACTACTGGTGACCAACAGAGATTATCGGGGCCACAGTCATTACTCTTTACTCTGCCTTATGTGGACCCCTCGTTTTATGAGTAGAGTCTCAGAGGGAGGCTTTAAAGGACACCAAGCACTCAACTAAAACAACAGGTAGTGGGGATGGAATGAGAAATACACGGGTCTACTCCTTCAGAGAAGATGATTCGCTGTACTGACCCTTTGTATCTAGAAACCGAGAGGAAGGGCATCCTGTGCTCTTGGTTTCATCAACCTGGACTGGAAGTTCAGCTTACTGACTTAAAGTGAGGAGTACAGTTGATTCCTCTGGAGAGCTAAGATTTTTATCCTAAATTTCCCATTAATTAACTCGAGACCTTGAGAAAATCAATGACTCCTGATCTCAGTTTGTCCACCTGTGGTATGAGTGCTGGGCAACGACATGGTGCTTTCCAGTCCTGTGTTCTGTGGCATCATGGGAGGCTAACACCCTGGTGAGACACAGGAAAGTAGAACCAATGGCCTCTGACCATACATTTGTAAAATAGTGGATAAATATAACATCTCATATATTCAAAATACTTCAACACACAAAAGTGTTTATTTAAACATCCATTGCAAAATGTTAAATGAGCAACTTAGGATATGATTCATGTACGGTCAAATAAAGGTATTCCTGAGAAATAATATCACTATAAATTTCAGTTATCATTTCCTGTCTTAGAATGAGCCAACTCTGAGATGAGAAGCTATTTATTTCCTCAAGGCAAAGTGTGATGTCTGAGGAAAAGCTCCAGAATAAATAGACAGATTCATGGCAAACAATATTTCAGATATACCAGATCCATAAATGTAGAGAATTTTGAAGCAGAGTTTTAATTCAAGAATGATCTGAGTGCAGTAAGAAATCCAGCTAGCGTGTAACTCAGTGGCAGTACTTCAGCCAGCAATTGCTTAAAGGAAACAACAGAGAAATTGTTTTTTAGCCTGCAACTCTGTCGGCTTTTCTTACATTGCTGTAATCATACAGGTATAACGGAATCAAATGAGTAATTGCTGACAGCCCCTACTGCCTCCTACCTCTGTCTCCAAGCTGTTATAAGGGGAAATGGCTGCTTTTAGGGTAATGACATACATGGAGCCATTTGCCTGCTTCTTAAGGCTTCATGAATCATTTTCCAATGATTTCCCTTGACACATTATAATTTCTGCCATGCTGGCCCTCTTTTGCTTCTCTTTGTTAATTTGTACCTCTGTGTGTTCCTGTCTTACTCATTTACAATACGGTGTCCTATTGTAAGTCACTTCCTGTGCTTAGCTAGGTGATGGAGATGGCTTTCATTTCAGTAGCTTTCCTGATAATATATGTTCTGAGTAGTAGGAGAAGGCAACCTGGTTTTGCTACAAAAGTTGTATATGTTAAAGCTGCTTCATTGACTTATAAGTTAAAGAAGAATAAGTTAAAACCTGATAGGTTTATAGGACCTGCACTATGATTTCTTTAAAAATAACTTTTTGTTGAGCTGCAATATAATATCCCCCGGGCCTAAGGGAAACTATTCTAGAGCCAAGAAAACTGAGCTAGAAACAATGATGTAATCTCTCCTTTAGTAAAGCCTTGCCTACAGCAGATGTGGCACAGTTCCAGAGAGTGGTAGAGTCCATCACCATCATGGCAGTGAGCATGGCACTCATGTTCTGGGTTTATGTCATGGATATTATAGTGGTTTGAATGATCACGGCCCATATAGCCTCATATATTTGAATGCTTATTCCCTAGTTGATGGAACTATTTGGGAAATATTAGGAAGTGTGGCATTGTTGGAGGAGGTTTGCCACAGGGAGCGGGCTTTGAGGCTTTAAATACCCATGTCATAGTTAGCTTTCTGTCTCTCTCTCTATCTCTCTGCCTCATGCTTGTAGATCAGAGGTAAGCTCTCAGCTACTGCTCCAACATGCTCTTTGTCAGGATAGTCATGGGCTCTGCTGCCCTTTAGAATTGTGAGACTCCAAGTTAATTTTTTTTAATAAATTGCCTTGGTCATGTTACTTTGTCAGGTCTATGGAAAATTAACTAAGATAGAAGTTTAAATGGGGAGGGGAATGGGTGGCCAGAATAAAGGAGAGAATGAATATGGCGAAGGATGATGAACTTCAAAGGCCTTTTGAAAAGCCATATGGAAACCTGCTATTTTAGAAGCTTACTAAAATATACGTATAAATGCAAAGAATTTAAATGAAGTCACTGTCAAGTCATTGTCAATAGAAACTCCAAATTCTGGTGCTTAGACAAAAGCCAGCATTCCTCAAGAACTTGTGAAGCCAGGTCCCGCTACCAAAAGGAGCCAGTTCTCTTGTCACAGACAAAGGGACAAATGGCTATCTGTGATGCCTCCTAGCACACCAAAGTGCATATTGGTCTCCAGGCTTTCTCAGTACCTTAACTGCCTGCTACACATTTAGAATCCATGCTGGCATCCTGGCTCTTCTCAGCTCTTCTGATCTCCCTACCACCCTGAACTTCCTCCAGCCTAGGAGCTTCTCTCTCCTCAGCCTCTCATTCTTCTTATAATCCTGCTATGTCAGCTATGCTATCTATTTTGCTCAATCTTTTATCATCTGTTGAGTCTGCACTCTCTTTGTCTTCCCTATAGTCTCCCCTAACTACTCCCCTGCCCTACACCTGCTTCTATCATGTCCAGCTCCAGTTGGATAGCCATGTTCAATCTACTGCTTTCTCTCTTAGCTCTGGCTCTTCCAATTGCCTCTGATTGTTCTCTCTCTCAAATCTACAATAAGCACCTTACCCTTACCTATACTTTGTTGCCATCATAGTCTCAGTTTATACAGTCACAGTATAATGGAGGAGATAATACCCAAGGTAGACATCTTATGCCACTAAGAATGGATTACATCTTGATGAATCAAAGGGGTCCTATACAGGTCATTGCTGTTGTTATTGGTTACCCTCTACCACCCTGTTGCTGAACACATCACTTAACTTATGCCATCAAGTGTGAAGAAATTGATCAGGTGCCTAACTAGAAACTTCTTGCATACTGATTAGCACTCATGGTGCTGGGAGGCACTATTCCTAGTCATTCTAATGGAGGTTAAAAGTAACCAACAATATCACCCAGCTTTATACCCTATGTCTTACTGTTGTAATGAACCTGCCAGCAATATTTACATGATGTTATGGGAGTAACCAAACACTTTCTGATTAAATTTAAGACCCACAGCATGAGATAAAACCCAAAGATGTCATTGATAAGGTGGCTAGGTATATGAATATAGGTCGTGTGCCACAAGGAAAACCCTACTATTATCTGGTTATCCTGCAGAAGATACTGGAACTGAGACAATGACGGGTCAGTAGTAGGTAGAACCTCCCCTTGGTCTGCTTGTTCATGGTCCCTTTAGGATTTGGTTTCTGCAGTTGCCTTACCTGTAGCAAAATCTAATATAAACAGATTTTAGGAGGTCTGTTTTGATTTTTTCAAATATTCTATATGTAACTGTTAAATTCCTGCATTTATCTAATTGCTTTTCAAAAAGAACAGAAAGTAAAAGATCACAGGAAACAGCTCCCATCATAAGTTTGTAAAGGACAGGAAAGGGAATATTCCCTAGAGGACACTAAGATGGTAAACTTAATATTTTTTTATTGTTACAAAATCATGATGAAATTCTCCTCAACAATCTTGTTATTCTGTCTCACATGTTTCAATGGAACCCCAGTGGCTCAGAAGAGCTTCAAAGCCTTCCTTGTCACATGATTGATAATCAAATAATTCAAGGCTTTTCATACAGTGTAGCATAATAGTCCAAGTAGTTCAACAGAACCAAATAACTCAATTCCAAAAGACAAAGCCAGGCACAAAATGGCAGTTGTCTAGATAGTTAAAAAATGCATATGCAGGAATCCCATAAAAACATAAAACTGGAAGTTATACTATATATAGTTAGATAGATAGATGGATAGATAGATAGATAGATAGATAGATAGATAGATAGATAGATAGATAGATAGATAGATGAAATTACAAAACAAAAAAGCTGTGACAAGACATTTTGAGAAATCTCCAAAGATGCCTTTGAGTTTGTTTTCTGTTAGCCATCTACTGCTGAGATTGGAGCTAAGCCTTAAGGGTAGTTTGTTTCTCCAGTGAGCTCCCATGGAGAAAACTAAATTTTCATTTGCAACTGGATATCAATTGGAGATAGCTTTGCGTTAGAGATGGGGCATGTGTCCACTACTTTCAGCTCTAGGACCCCATCTGGTGCAGCCTTCAACAGGCTCTGTGCATGCTGCCTCAGTCTCTGTGTGATTATCATATGTGCATCCGTCTTGCTGTATTTAAAAGGTCTAGTCTTCTTAGTATCCTCCACCCCCTCTGGCTCTTTGCTATCTTGATGTACTGTTTTCTACAGTTGCCTGATTGACTGGTTTTTCTCTCCCCCAACTTAAATGTGATGTTCATGGAAGGTTTTTATATTTATGCGATCTTAGAAAGAATTCCATGATGTTTTTTTAATGTTTTATAACATCTTTATTGACAAATAATTCACATAGTATACAATTTTCCTGTTTGCACAATTTGATAGACTTTAGTCCAGCATCCTCATAGGCCTGTGACACCAGCACCACTATTTTAGAACATTGCTGTCTTCAATTTCATACACACATATAATGTATGGTGATTACATTCCACCTTATTTTTTCTTATTTATTTATTTATTTATTTATTTATTTATTTATTTATTTATCAGTCTATTTATTTATTTATTTTTCTATTATCAGCTTGATACAGTATACATTCTTATCCTAATAGTGATACTGAAATGTTTCACTGAGGCTTGCCCACTAATTGAGTAAAATCAAAACTTATTATAAGCTGCAGTCATCCTAGGGTACCCCTGCTATGTAGCCTCCCTGGTTCTGTGGGTTGCAGTCTGGTTGTTCTTTGCTTTATATCTAGAATCCACTTATGAGTGAATACATACCATGTTTGTCCTTCTGGGTTTGGGTTGCCTCACTCAGGATGATATTTTCTAGTTCCATCCATTTGCCTGTGAATTTCATGCTGTCATTGTTTTTCTCTGCTGTGTAGTACTACATTGTGTATATGTACCACATTTTCCTTATCCATTCTTCAGTTGATGGGCATCTAGGTTGTTTCTAGATTCTGGTTATTACGAATAATGCTGCTATGAACATAGCTGAGTATATATCTTTGTGGTATGATTGAGCATTCCTAGGGTATACACCCAAGAGTGGTATGGCTGGGTCTTGAGGTAGACCGATTCTCAATTTTCTAAGAAACCACCATACGGATTTCCACAGTGGTTGTACAAGTTTGCATTCCCACCAACAGTGGAGGAGTGTTCCCTTTGCTCCACATCCTCTCCAACATAGACTGTCGTTAGTGTTTTTGATCATGGCCATTCTGACAGGTTGTAAGGTGGTATCTCAGAGTCATTTTGATTTGCATTTCTCTGATGATTAAGGATGTTGAGCATTTCTTTAAATGTCTTTCATCCATTTGTGATTCTTCTTTTGGGAATTCTCTGTTTAGTTCTTTAGCCCATTTTCAATTCAGTTGTTCAGTATTTTGATGTCTAGTTTCTTGAGTTCTTTATATACTTTGGAGATCAGTCCTCTGTCAGATGTGGGGTTGGTGAAGGTTTTTTCCCATTCTGTTGGCTGTCTTTTTGTCTTATTGACCATGTCTTTTGCCCTCCAAAAGACAGTTTCAGGAGGTCCCATTTATTAATTGTTGTGCTCAGTGTCTGTGCTGCTGGTGTTATATTTAGGAAGTGATCTCCTATGCCATGATGGTTTTAATCCTGACATTATCACCTAGAAATTCTCTAGCTCCATCAGGGAAATAAGGCAAGATGATTTCTTTTGATCTTTTTTTTTCTGATTAGGTTTTGCTCTAAACACATTTTAATATGTTTTATATTAACTTAGTCTTTGTTCCTTATATACTTTAAAACAGTTTTTGCCAGCAAAGCTTACAGTTTAGGCCAGTCATAGGACTAACTAGCAAGTTAGCAGTCTGTTACCAGGTTCATGAAACCCTATTACAAAACAGAAAAAAAAGTCCCCAAACTTTGTCATTCAGATTTAGATAATCACAGGGGAATGGGAAGATAAGCACAGGGGAACCCTTAAGGAAGACTGTGGGCCTGCGGCACTCAGATGAACCAATGAGTTTAATTGAAGTTACATAGTTAAGCTTTGATGGGGCATTATTTATAGAAGCCCTTATCAGTGGCTACACCACTGAAAAAAATGTCTCTCTTTCCTCCATCAGATATTAACTTCCTATGGATCCTCAGTGAGTGTAGGAAATCATCATCTTCTCCTGCTCCTGGTAGAATTATGCAGATAATCACAGCTGATCAGATTTCATGATAGCAACATCCATGTCATACATTATGTGATGCATACAGCATGTGCATGGCCTGCAGGAGTCTGTACAAGATGGGGTCCTAGGGCTGAAAGAAGTGGACACATGCTCCCATTCCTGAATGCAAAAATTAATATTAGACTATTTGATGAATTTCTACTTGAACTTAGATTCTTACCAATGCAATTCTAGGACATTGAAGACTTGGTTTAGGACATTAAGGTTTAGCAAGTGATTCATAAAAATCAGCCTCTACTTCTCACAGGGATTCTTTCTCAGGTAATACAGTCTCTACTCCTCCATATAGTTTGGGCCTTCATTCAGACTTTTATTGACATAGTAGCCAGTTCTAGGACAAAAAACCAAATGGAGGGTTTAAACACTCAAAGAAATACAGACTTACACAAATTAAATAATACCACAGAACACAGGTGTAGCATGAATCTTAAATGGTCTTATTAATAAAAACAAATCCAGAGCCAGATATTGGGGTGAATGCTGGAAGATCAGAGAAGCAGAATAGGCCACAGCCACCTCACCTTGCCAATTCCTCAGCTGATCCTGTTTCCTCAAACTGGAAGATTTTGAGTCCTCATCCAGAAACAATTTCAGCTGAACTGTTGCTAAAAAGCCTAAAAGCTTAACCAACTCTATTTCCTGTTTTTCATGCCTTATATACCTTTCTGCATTCTGTCATTTGGATTTCTACATTTCTGCCACATGGATCTCTACTTCCCAAGTGATAGGATTAAAGGAGTGTGTGCCACCATTTTTTGGCCTCTTTGTCTATCTAGTGGCTGTTCTGTCCTCTGACCCCAGATAAGTTTATTAGGATGCACAATATATTGGGGGACACAATATATCACCACACACAGGGGCATGTACATGGAAGTTTCTAATGATGCCTGATCATACAAAAAGAGTAAAACCACAGGTAGATGCCTATGTGTTAAGTGAGTACTGTTTCTATGTACTATAGAATAACTGCTCTCTGTCCTTCATACACAGTACACAAGCTTTGGAGGTATTTGGTGTTTACTATGGTCTTCAGGTGAAAGTCGAGATGTAAATATCAAGTTAAATGTGAAGATTTGGCAACATTTACTTCACAGTCCAGTTACTCAAGTGCTGTTGTCTCCTATTGGTAAATGCAGAACAAGAAAGTCTGCTGGGTAACTTGAGGGTTGGCTGTAACTTTCAGAGGACCACAGCAGCAGGAAGAACAAAAAAGAGGCCCAAAGATTACTCATTCCTTTCAAAATAGTCCATCTAAGGCAATAGCACATGCTATAGGGAATTAGTACTATCAGCATGTAGACTCTGCATGTACATGTACATTGTAGAGGATGACTAAATGAAAAATCAGGTGATGACTATAATTTCAGCTGTTTCTTTACTGAGTAAATTTAACAGGTTGTTTTCAATGCCAATAGAATCAAGCCAGCTGTGATTTCATAAATTTAATCAACTAAGCTTCATCGTTTTGCCATACTATAGATGGCATGCTGTGATGCCCCCAGTATTGATAGCAGAATGTCATGTGGACCTAGGTGTGCAAGAAGTAATTGCTTCTCTAAGTGTCTCATCAAAATACACATGTCAAGGTAAATCGGTTGAAACTCCAGATGCCCACTGCTTCAGTGAAATAGTCAAGTGTCCATCAATGTACCTATTGCACAACAAAAGACTATTTCTTACACCTTCATGACCCACTGATACTAAAGTTTCTAGACTTGAAGGACAGTCCACACAATATTTAAGAATGTTCTTTGGCTATTTAGTAAGTAACCTATGAGGCTCCTGAATTAGAATGGTGCTTAAAAGCAGCTGTTTTAAGATGCAGATCAAATAAGTATAACAGAATCTTCATGGCCAGGTATTCACATTCAGTCTCTCTCTCTCTCTCTCTCTCTCTCTCTCTCTCTCTCTCTCTCTCTCTCTCTCTCCCTCCCTCCCTCCCTCCCTACCTTGTGCATGTGCATGTGAGTGTCTCACCATGTGTGTTATATGTGTGCATGTCCACATATGTATTCATTCATTTGTGAATGAAAATGGGGTAGCCAGAGATTGATGTTGCATATCTTCCTCTGTTGATCCCCACCTTATATTTTCAAACAGGGTCTGTCAGTGAACCTGATGTTTAATGATGGGATAGACCGGCTGGCCAGTGAGGCTGCCTCCACTTTCCCAGTGGTTGAACCACAGGCAAACACCTCCACCATGCTCAGCTGGTTATGTAGGTGCTGGGGAGCTGAACTCAGGTCCTCCTGCTTACAGGGCAAGCATTTTACCTACTGAGATGTCTCCCCAGAATCCATTCTGGATGTTTCTATGGTTAATCAGGATGTTGTATGAGGAAAATCTTCAACAAGAACAATCACATAACAAGCTTCTTCAATTTTAGAACTAAGCCATTTTCTTTGGAAAATCCAGCTCCTAACCTATTAGTGAACCTCAGCATTAGAATCACGTTAGTCAGTTTTTATTATTCTGGCAGCCATTCTGGTAGGCTGAATATGCAGCCAGCTTCCTTGGTGCTTTTGATGATGTTGTTTCTTACATTACAAATCACAGATTGTTAGAGCAATTATTTGCATATGAAACAACTGGCCAGAAAACTGTCAGAGAACTTTAATAAATTCAAATTACCTGCTTGGGAAGAGCACATCTTTAGAAATCAGCCTATAAGAATCCTCCTATGATTATAGCTCTTCCTATGCCACCTTAACCTACAATCAGCTGTCTGGATAAAGTGGGGTGGCATACATGCCTGTATTCCCAGTGCTTAGGGGGTGGAGGCTGGAAGATCAAGATCATCTCCAAAAGAAATCACAACTGCAAGACCACTAGCATGTATTCCCAAATTGACTTTTCTGACCTGTCTCTTCCCTCTCATATGATCGTTACAGACTTCTGAGATGCAGTGTGTTAGCCACCTTTCCTCTGATGATTTTGCTTTAGTCTAACAACATTTACTCTTTTTCTGCCTTTGGACATTCAGCCAAGTCTTTCTCATGGGATCCAGAGAGAAGATCTTCATCTACCGTCCTCACAGGCAGCTGCTCTCCTCAGGCCTGATTTTCTTTCTCAAGACTTATTTTCTAATAAATACAAAATTTCTGCAGTCCTTCCAGCTTGTCACCTTGAACTCCAGTTTATCTGACATGATTCTGTTTTGTTGGCCTGTGATTGATGTATTTCTGTATTTCTTTTCTTTCAACTACCTTTATGCCACTTTATTTAGAATTAGTCTTCAGGTAGAATATTGTTGAGATAATAGTGTTGTATAATTTGATGGCTTTAAAAATATTCAAAACTGTCTATAATTTAGACACTGTGCAGATTTAGTCCCAGACCACTTCAATAAAGCAAATATACCAATCAAGCATGTTGCATACAATTTTGGGAGGGCTTCTCAGTTCTTATAATAGTAATGTTACAAATTACTGTAGTCTTGTGTGTAATAGTATTAAGCATAAAGTATGTAAATGCTTAATAGACTATACTTTATTTCTTAAAGATGCTAAGGTTCATGTGAACCTCCAGTGAGTCACAGTCTAGTCCTCGATGCTGATGGCTGCAGACTTATCAAGGCAGTGGTTGCTAAAAGCTGGAGTGGCTGCTACAATTTCTTAAGATAATGTAACAGTGGAGTTTTCCACATTAATTGGCTTCCTTTTATCAAAGTTTTCTCCATGTAGGTGATGACATTTGAAAGCACTTTACTCACACTAAAACTCTGAAAATTAGTGTCAATTCTCCCAAACTCTGCCACTGCATTATCAATTGACTTTCTGTTCTCACTTACTTATTAGCACTTCAGCCATGCTCACAGTATAGTCACCAATACCAAGTCCATCTCAGTCCACTTTCTCTGGCCATCCTTAAAGATAACTCCTTGGTTATTAAAACTTTATCACGATCTGCAGAAATAGTCACATCTTCAGGTTCACTTCTAAATTTAGTTTTTGGACCATTTCCACCAACTGTGTCTCTGTACTCTTTAACATCTCAAAATCATCCAAGTGGACTAACATAAACTTCCAAAAGTCCTATGAATGCTGGTATCTTGGGCTCTTCATATGGATTGTTAATGTTCCTGCAGCCTTCAGAACCATGATCATTTCAGGAATTTCAACTTATTTTTCCTCAGATCTGTCAGAGGGGTAACTATATACAGCATATTGTTATGAAATATAGTTTCTAAATACAAATTTTAAAGTTCAATTTTTTTCTTTGATGCAAGGGCAGCAGAATGAGTCTTGTGTTAGGTTTGAAACAAATTCCATCTCATCATCTGCTTGCATCAGAGCCCTTGGTGCATTGCCAGCAACATTTGAAGGAGAACTTTTTTTTTTCCCAAACAATAAGTAATTTCCCAAAGGGGACTGCAGATATTTAGCAAACCAAAGGAAAATATGTGTTACCATCTAGACTTTGTAATTCTATTTTTAAAGTAGAGCTCACATGGAATAGATTTCAAATGGTATTAACCCTGAAATGTGTAATTGTATCTCTTTTTTATTTTTAAATTTGCATTTTATAATTTTATACAATCTATTTAGATCATATTCTTTCCCTTCCCCCAACTCCTCTGAGATCTTCACTACCCAACCAACTAAATTTTCTCTTCTCTCCTATTAAAAACAAAACAACAACAAAAAAGAGAAAAACTAAAAACAAAAAAGAAAATCTGTAAATCAAAGTAACAAAACAAAACCACCCAGCTCCCCTGCCCTCTCCCACACATACAGTGGAGTTTGTTTTATGTTGGCCAACTACTCCTGATCATGGGACCTGCCCTGGAGCAAGGCTGATATACCTAGTAATACTCTATTATAGAAAACAACTGACTTTCCCCTTTCCAAAAGGTATAAATTGCAAATAGTTCTTAGTTCAATGTGGACTTCATCTCTACTTCTGATGGTTTTTAGTGGCGCTCTTACCCTGCGAGGAAAAGTCACAAAACAAGACAGAATCTGCTAACAAGAGCTTTATTAAGACAAGGAGAAAGGGATAGATATGATCAGGCCTGCTGAAAGGACACGAAGGGGATGGGGGAGGCGCATGGGCCCTGCTTTTTTAAGGACCACCCCGCACATGTGCACACAGGCCCATGTGGTTATTCCATGCATGTACATAGATCATGTGGTCATGCAATGCATGATTATATGACCACGCAGCACATGGGTTACGTAGGACATATGTCCCAGAAATGACTGAGTGTCCTGCCGGGGCTTGTGCGACCATGGTGGCATGGCTGGAATTCCTATCAACTTCCCCTTTCAGTACAGAAGTTTTGTTAATTTGAACCTGTGCAGGTCTTGGCATAGTTTCTGTGAATTCATGTGCACATCACTCCTATTTGTGACTGGAAAATACTGTTTCCTTGAGCTCATTCACAACCTATGGCTTTTACAATCTCTTTGCTTCATCTTCTGCAAAGATCTCTAAGCCTGGAGGGGAAGGAACTGATAAAGATATCTAATTTAGAGCTCAGTGCTCCAAAGTATTTCACTTTTTTGCACACTGTCCAGTTGGGAATCTCTTGTTAATTTCCATTGACTGCAAGAAAAAATTTCTCTGATGAGGGTTGACCAAGGAGCTAACTGATCTACAGGTAAAGCAGTATGTCATTAAGGGTTGTTTTATGGCTATTTTCCTTTAGCAGAATAGTAGTAGTAGATTTTATCCTGTACATATATATGACAAGGTTTCATCTTATGGCATGGGCCTTAAATCTAATTTTTTTTTTTGTATGTGGAGCTGAGGATCAAACCCAGGGCCTGTGCTTGCAAGCGCTCTACCACTGAGCTAAAGCCCCAACCCCTTAAATCTAATTTTGAAAAGCAGTTGGTTATTCCCATAACATTTGTGCCACTACTGTGACAGTATACCTTGCAGGTAGGCTTCTGTTGTAGGTTGCAGAGTTTGCAGCTAGATGATACCAATCATTAATCTTGTCCTTGGTAGCATGCAAAGTACCTTCCAGCACCATGAATACTACTCAGCTGGGGCAAAGCTCCTAGCTGGCACCAGCTCAATTTCTTTATGTTTCATAATATAACTAAGGTGTGTCTTTAGCAAGAGGGGCTCACCATCAGGTTATTGAGTGTAAACAATTGCCTTGGCAATAGCCTGTAGTATTTGAGTGCGGCGAGCTCCTCGACCAGTGAGGAAGAACGACCACCATTCGAGGATTCTTCTCAGATCACACTTTATTGGAGCGCTTCTTGGTTGAGGGAGAGCGGGAGGTGAGGGGCCCCAAGAACCAAAAGGCAGCTGTTTATATAGGGAACCAAGTGAATGGGTCAATCTGTGATTGGATCCCACCAGAATGCAAGCACGGGGAGCCACGGGATAGGCTGAGGACATAAGGCCATATACGCGCATGCACAAACCTCGAGGCGCACAGCCCAACAAGCACAGCCAAATACGGAGTTGTTTACAGCAAAGCTGTCAGGAAGTCGGCGCCATCTTAGAATGGCAGCTCCCTATATCTCCCCCCTCTTTATTAATTAAGCAACAGGAGAGAGTAGAGGTCCGATCTCTGATAAGACCTTCAAGTACCCTTTTTTCAGAGATGGGATATTGGTACTGACCCATATGCAATTGGACTTGCTCTCCTTGAAGGAAGGAAAACGTCCTACTCTCCAAGTGCAGTGCACGAGCCTGGCATCCTGTGCCCAATACAAATACTTCACCCAATCAGGTCCCCACCTCATGATGTGTTGACCGATTGAAGGTGAGTAAACAAGATAATTGTCCACATACCTTCCCGAGTGCAATGGACTAACTAGTCCTAGGGGTGCAAAGGCTATGTGAACTTATCATTTGTTCTTTAAAGCAGAAAGCCAGATCTGAGGGGAGCAGCCACACTCCAGAGCCGCTAATGCCTGAGTGATAATGACCTTGCCCTTTTTTTGTACGTGCTTGCAAAGGGCAGACCAACCACAGACAAAGCACACACCCTCCAAGACAGCATGCCAAAAATATATCCACCCCCACCCACTCCTTAAACAGGGAAAGGGCAGAAGAAATCCAGGAAGTTAATCCCTCCGCCAGTCTGGTGTCCACCTGGGTCGAGCTCACCGTGATGATAGCCACCCTCAGTTGTTCCATCAGGTTGTCGAATTCTCCCGTCCAATTGCCTAAAAGATAACTGGACAACTGTTTAGACAGATTTACAGCACGGGTAAAGTTTTCATACTGGATACTAGTCACACACAACTCAGCATATTTCCATTGACAGCAGAGCTGGGCAATCTGCCAAAGGGTATCAATTTGCTCTTATTGGCCGCAGCCTCTTCATTAGCAAACTCGATCAGGACAGACACCTGAACTCGGGCCCTTGGCCCTAATCATTCTTTATGCGGACCTGCTGGATAAAGCCACGAGAAACCCAAAAATGGGCTCCCACAGGTCCCCTTTTCTTAATATATAAAAAAATAACTCATTATTAATAGCTTACAGCAATCTCCATAGCTTTTATACCTCCCAGAATGGGAGGAGAAGATGATAAAGATGGCATTTCTCTTTTGGATTTGGTCCAAGGTGACTATAGCAGTCTTTAGCTGCATCAAGCCCTCTTTAAACGAAAAACTTAATACAATTGCAAACTTAAAGAATCCCTTAGCTTCATCATTACCATTAACAGGTTAACATAAATATTGCTATACATAGTCACAATTCTCCCAGTCTCACGACTCAACGCAAACTCTTTACAGAATCATTTGAATTAACATGTATGGTGATATATATAGTTCAACCTTAATTCACTCGTAATGCAGCTTGTGTGGCTGTGAGGACTGCCGCCGCTAGGCCAGCATTACTTAGCGGTCCTCCAATCTCCCGACAGGCCTTTAACCAAGCTTCCAATCCCTTTCCTTTCCACGGGGTAATAGCTCTTCTTTAGTTTTAATTTTTTTGAATACAGTAGCTCGTTAAGAGCCAGAAAAATTGGGTGCGAAGAAGAAGCGCTCATGTCTAAACTTTTCAACCTTTTAAACAATGTTTCACTTTCACTCTTGGTAACCTTTTAAACAATGTTTCACTTTCACTCTCTCTTTGCCTACAGAGAAGAGCAAAAACCTCCTAGCTTTCACTTTCACTTTTGGCTCGTCCTGCTCTCTCTTTGTCTGCAGAGAAGAGCAAAAACCTCCCCGCTTTTGTCGCAGGTTCCCAATTTGCCTGGGATTTCCTTTAACCCCGCTTTTGTCGCGGGTTCCCAGGTATCCAATTGCCTGGGATTCCTTAACCCGCTTTTGTCGCGGGTTCCCAATTAACCTGGGATTTCGCCGCTCCGTGTGTTGAGTTCTGAATCCTCTTTGACCCCTCACCCGGTGTCCGAGTTTCCCGGTGTCCGAGTTTCCCGGGTTTCGGCACCAGCTGCGGCGAGCTCCTCGACCAGCGAGGAAGAACGACCACCATTCGAGGATTCTTCTCAGATCACACTTTATTGGAGCGCTTCTTGGTTGAGGGAGAGCGGGAGGTGAGGGGCCCCAAGAACCAAAAGGCAGCTGCTTATATAGGGAACCAAGTGAATGGGTCAATCTGTGATTGGATCCCACCAGAATGCAAGCACGGGGAGCCACGGGATAGGCTGAGGACATAAGGCCATATACGCGCATGCACAAACCTCGAGGCGCACAGCCCAACAAGCACAGCCAAATATGGAGTTGTTTACAGCAAAGCTGTCAGGAAGTCGGCACCATCTTAGAATGGCAGCTCCCTATATTTGAGGGGGAAGATCTATGGTCAATGACTTTGGTCACTGACTCAATAATAATATGGAAACTATTCCTGGCACTTGATGTTTTACTTGGTGGCATAAGATGTCTAGTTGGGGTATTACCTCTCCTTTTGTATAATGACTCTATTTAATTTTCTTTCATATATGTATATAGTTTGAGAAGCTTCTACAGCACTAGGTTTCTCCATGTTTTTTCAATAGACCTTTAGTGTTAGTTGTTTCTCTCCACATTCCCTTTTACCCTTACTCTCTATACTCACCCCATTTGATACTCCTTTCTAGTTTCCCCTTTATCTTTTCATAAGCCTATATTTTATTCCCCCTTTCTTGGGGGGACCTCCCATCCCCAGTCCATTATCAGCTACCTAATTTCTGCAGTTATTTTTATTGAAATGTATATATCTAAAGATAAAGAGCTAACATCCACATCTAAAAGAAAACAACACTTGATTACCTCGCTCAGGATGGTTGTTTCTGGCTCCATCCATTTACCAGTAAATTTCATCTCCCCTCCCCATTTTTTCATGGTGAAAAGAATTAATCTTATTCTTAGTGGAGTTGACCATCTTCATCTTATTTTTTTTCTTTTGTTATTGATGTTTTTGGTAGAAAGTGCACTTTCTTCCAAAGGACATTATTCTGAGAATCCTAAAATAGCCTTATTGTGATTTCTTTTATCGTTTATTATAAAATAAAACTTGTGGACAAATATCAAAAACAAAAACCTGAGACTATCATAAGGACCACTACACATACTGTCACCTCAGCTTCCTGGCTTGAAAGGGGTGCTCATCCTTCTGTCCCCACCTACTCTTCACAGGAGCTTCTCTTTCTCCAGTTTGCTGGGGAACTCTATGATCCATTCTGATCAGCTGAATGTGAACCTGGTCTCTCCAACCAACAGCCGACTCCACTGAATGTCAGACTATAACACGGACAAAAGTCTGGCAGCATAACCTCTTCATTTTGGACAAGTTATTCTTCATGCTTGCTGCTCAGATCTCCTTGCTGTTCTTCACATTTATCCCATCTGTTCCTTTGGTTGAATTGCCACGGTTCTTTTACTCTATGCATTTATTTCTTATTTCTTTTGTGTTTATGGGATATACTCTTAATTTTTCCAGAAATAATGCCTAGGAAGAAAGTTTTTTAATTTTTTTATTCCTAAAAATTACTTAAAATTTAATCACATATAGAATTTAAAATTTAATGTTATGTTCCCTCAGAGCTATGAGGATATTGATGCCTTTTAAGTAACTAGTTGCTGATATATTAACTGTGCTTATCATATTAATTATGATAGTTCTCATAGGATAAGTAGGCAATAACAATATTAGTTATCAAGGTATAATAACTGGACAAGTAGAATTTTACTGGGTGTGAGGAAAATATGTGATGATAGACAGATAAATTTAAATTACCTAGCTCTTCTGCTGGTGAATATGTTGGTTTTACTTCATTAAAGAGAGAGAGAGGAATTCACATGTTTTGTTTTGTTCCTTTTATCATATACAATGATATAGAACCCTTTCTATTCTCTAGCTGCATCCAGGGCTTGACTAATAATTCTGCAGCACTAGGGATTTAACAAGAGAAGAAGAACCAGCAAGTGACTTTATATACACATACACAGAAGCATAAGAATACACATATTTGACACTGGTAGTTGACTTACACATCCTGAGGATCAAAGAAGCCGACCTTTGAAGCTGTGTCTCCACAGCCAGACAAGCAGGCAAGTGCATAATCAGGCACTAGGAGCCCCTAGAAATGCCTACAGCTCACTTTTGTTATTCTGGTCTGAATGAAAAGGATAGCCTGAAGAAGTCTTTTTCCCAACTTTAAGCACCCTCCTAAGGCAGAGGTCACAAAAAGAGAAGATGCAAGCAAGCAGGGTAGAATAGCTACAGGTGTAGACACTGGCTCAGACCGCTGACATGAACCAGTGGATCTGTAATAACATGGGGCAGCTGCACTTGTCTGCTTCCTGCCCCAGGGCCTGTCTTCCTCCCTCTTTTTCTTCCTTCTTTTCATTGTGTGTGTGTGTGTGTGTGTGTTGTATCCATGTGTTAGCATAGGTATATGTACATGTGGGTGAGTGTGCCTATGAAGGCTAGAGTTTGATGTCAGATGTTTTGATTTGTTGTATATTTATTTTTATATATGTAATGCTTCCCATCTTATTTCCTAAGACAAGAGCTCTCACTTGGAGTTTGTGAAGTTGGCTAACTGGCCAATGAGTTCCAGGGATCTGTCTGCAACCTACCCTCTCCCAGCACTGAGCTTATAGACACACACTGGCAGTCCCAGATTTGCACCTGGGTACTGGGAATCTGAAGTCAGGTCCTCATGCTTGTAAGGCAAGGCAAGCCCTTCACCAACTGAACCATCTTCCCAGACCCTTTCCCTGCTTCTTTTAAACCTTGCAAAATCATCTCTTTTTTTGTCGTTGTTTTTGGTTTTGTCAAGACAGGGTTTCTCTGTGTAGTTTTGGTGTCTGTCCTGGATCTCTCTCTGTAGACCAGGCTGGCCTCAAACTGAGAGAGAGAGAGAGATCTGCCTGGTTCTGCCTTCCAAGTCCTGGGATTAAAAGCATGCACCAGCACCACCCAGCACAAAAATCATCTTAAGAGCCATACTAATGAGAAACATACAGCAGAGAATTCATGGAAAAACAGTTCAAATTGGTCAGGTGATGCATCATTAGGTCTTATATAGTGATATTTTATTTGTATTGAAATGTGATTTTATTTGTATGTCAATAAAGTTGCCTTGAGGTCAGAGCAAGCCAGAGCAGAAGCCGAGCAGTAGTGGGGCACGCCCTTAATCCCAGCACTTGGGAGGCAGAGCTAGGCGGATCTCTGTGTGTTCAAGGACACAGCCAGCATAGCAGACACACGCCTTTAATTTCAATACCAACCATAGAAGACCTGGAGGTCTGTACAAACAGGCAGTGACGAGGAGGTCATGTGGCTGGGTTACAACCAATGAGGGAGGAGAACAGAAAGTCTTTAAATAGACAGGACGCACAGAAGTAGGTCTCTTGCGGAGAGGAGGAACCGCAGAAGCAGTGAAGGGTAACGTTTTCTGCTTTGGCTCTGACCTCGTGGTTTTTAACTCTGCAACTGGCTCTGTGTTTCTTATTTAACAAGCAGGATACATCTACAGTCTTACTGTTTTCAAAATGATAAAAACTGTTTTTTATTTTGGGAAAAAATCTTGAGAAATTCAAGAATTACTGGTCAATAGGAATATAATCTCTCCTTATATCTAATATATTGAATTAAAATGGATCTCATAGTGATTAACAGTTAATATTTTTGTATGGGTTTATTTAATACCAGCTGCTTAAATGTGTTGCAAATAAAATAATATATTGTGGGTTAAGCCTAGCTTCATATTAATAACTTCTGAATCATATATACCACCATGAGCAAGGCTGTGATATCAGCATATACAGTGCTTATCTCCTTGTTATTCACTCTGACAGATATACTATTCTTGGACTATTCTAAACTTTTGTTAGATAATTTAAGTCACTTAAATTATAAATCTGTTTAGTTAAGATACAAATTATGATTCCTTTAACCCTAAAACCATGGTTAGCAGCAAGCCTTTGTGGAAGCATTATTAATTAAACTCACAGCTGGGGCTCATCAACACAATCAATGTGAATGAAATCTGGAAATAGTGGCTGGAACAGCTCTGGAACCATCTTGCCACTGCTCAGGCAGTTGGAGTCATTACAGGGTGATCCAATTGCATAAATAAAAAGGAAAGGGAAATGGGATTCACCTGATCTCCAAGAATACAGTGGGGTGGATAGAAGTCCAGCCCACTGCCCATTTACCATAAATTGTAAGCCAAATTCCTGTTAAAACAAAGAACCTGGCAAATAATTTGCCAAAATGGTACAATTCAATAATAAGACAGGACTGATGGTTTTATTCAGTGTACACATCTCTTGGTCTGGAAGCATTTGTTGAGAGGCAAACATGTCTGAATGCTGATCACTTTTTACTGAACATTTGCCAGTCAAAGTATACTATAAAGACTAAAATGTTCATATGCCATAGATATTGAATTGATATAAAAGGATTTGGAAAATTGAAATATACTTTGGGGATAAATCTGGAGTTCATTAAATCAGAAATGTTCTAGATATAAACGATCACTTTAAGCCATGTCTTATGACAACTTGCATGATTTTAGTATGTCATACAAAAGAGGGAGTGAGATGGTTCAAGGGGTAAGAAGGGTTACTATGCAAGATTGAAAGCCTGAAACTGAATCCCCAGCACCCACATGAAAAGCTAGGTGTGGCGAAACATGCCTGTAACCCCAGCTCTGTGCTGGGTGGAGACAGGAGGATCACTGGGGCTTGCTGGCCACCAACCTAGGTCCAGGTGTAGTGTGAAACCTTTCTTCAAGGGAATGAGGCAGGGAGTTACAGGGCAGGAACACCCTACCTTGTCTTGGATTCTACCCATGCATCCTGCACAAGCACCTAAACCTGTACACATGTACACATACATGCACACACACAGAAAAACATACATATATACACATGTATATACATACATGCACACACATACACAAAGACACACACACATACACATACACATGTATTTACACACATGCACAAACACATATACATAAGCACACACAATTGCATATACATTGTTGTCCATTTTTTTTCTAATTCTGTTTCAAGGTCCTGTTTCCCAAAATTTAATTTTACAGAAGATTTCTCCCAAGCTGCTATCAAGCTCAAGCTCTTGAAAGACAATTGATCCATTGGCAACATTGGGCCTTAGTTCTTGGAAATCTCCTTTGAAGTATTCTAAAATTGTATCAAGTTAAAAGAAAATAAGAGTAAATGGGTATTGAATTTCATTTAAAATATCTAGATGGAAGTTGAAGTTGATGTGCTTGTATTTATCAGACTAGTTGTCAACTACATTATTCGATTTCAATGCTTTTTATGAATTATTTTCTTATAAACAATGACTTTTTACAAAAAAAAAAAAAAACCTTAGGTTTAGCCATCAGAGGAGGGACTGTAAGAGTGTGAATTTTTGAGACCAAGATTGGAAAAGCACAGGAGCAAATAGCCAAACTAATGGAAAAACATGAATTATGAACCAAAGGCTGTGGAGCCCCCAACTGGATCAGGCCCTCTGGATAAGTGAGACAATTGAATAGCTTGAACTGTTTGGAAGGCCCCCAGACACTGGGACCTGGACCTGTCCTTCGTGCATGAGCTGGCTGTTTGGAACCTTGGGCTTCCACAGGGACACTTTGCTCAGCCTGGGAGGAGGGGACTGGACCTGCCTGTACTGAATCTACCAGGTTGAGCTGAATCCCCAGGGGAGTCTTGGCCCTGGAGGAGATGGGAATGGAATGGAGGGGCTGGGGGGAAGGCGGGGACAGGAGGGGGAGGACAGGGGAACCCATGGCTGATATGTAAAATTAAAACACAAATAATAAATAAAAATAAATAAATTAATTAATTTTAAAAAATCTTAGGTTTATAGGTATGAAATATAGTTTCACAAAATATACTTTAACTGAGCTAAGAAATTTTACTATTAAAATGTTCCCTAAGTTCTTACCTTTGTACCCATAGATCATCAGTATGTCTCTCATCCCTCACCAGAGCATCTTCTCTTTGAAATATTGTTGAATGCTGAGACCCATAGCTGGTCAATGTGAAGAGAATAAGAAACTGTAGATGTGGAGTGTTCACGTACAGATGTCACATCTCTGTCAGACCTTCTCCTTCTGACACTTGGAGTTATTGTAAAAGAGAAAGCAGAAAGACTATATGAGCTAGATGTGGTCAGTATCAACAGCTAAACTCTATTTGCTGGACATGACAGGACTGTCATACATATGAGTTCACAGAAGCTATGACTATATGCTCAAAGCCTTCACAAAACCAAACCAGACAACATGATGGGTGGGGAAGGGGCTAGAAAGTTCTCTTAGCTGAGGCACTATTTGCAGTTGGCTGCTGGGAGAGAAATAATCAGGTTGGTTTGTTTTTTCTGAAGTTAAAAGAAAATTTGGCCTATATTTAAAAAAATATAAATGCAATATGGAGAAGTCAGTTACTTTCCTATTAGTCACACACAAAAAAATGTCAATTTAAAGGATAAAGAGAAAAAAATGCACATTTAAATGTTATATAACAACAGTAAATCACTTTTGTGTTTAATGTTAAAGTTAATCAGACGTAAAATGTATTTGCTGATAACAACACCCTGAACCCTGCTACCCCCCCCCCAAGTTTTGCATTCTAAGTCAGACTATGAATTTTAAGTAGTATTATGGTTTATTTTAAATATCAGCTTGACACAGTCTAGGATCACCTGGTAGAGGAATCTCAGTAAGGGCCTGTCTAAATCAGGTAGTCCTGTGAACCCTATGGGGGATTATTTTCATGACCTTAATCAAGGTGGGAAGACACACCCACTGTGGGTGACACCATTCCCTATGCTAGGGTTCCTGAACTGTTTAAGAGGGAAGAAAACAAGCTGAACCCAAGTATGTATACATGCATTCATTCTTTCCTTGCTCTCGACTGTGGGTTTCACTAGCTTGCTCAAGGCCCTGTCACCCCTCTTCCAGGAAGTGATGGATTTTATCCTGGCACTTTCTCCCTTTCTCCCTTTCAGTTGCTTTTTGTCAGAGTATTTTTATCATGGCAACAGGAAGTGAAATTAAGACAGGCACAGTTTTCATTCACCACATAAATGATGGCAACCTTTGGCTCTATGTCCCTGTGCTCTTCCCCTAGAAACATCACAAAGAGGCCTCTACAATATGATATGCCAAATTATTCTTGATAACTCTAAGGGTTATTTTATTATATTCACGTATTTCACTATAACTCTGCAGTAGGCTTTCTGTCTGTGTCTCTTCAGGATAAACATGCCAAAACCTAATCACTGATGTGATGGCATAGGCAGTAGGGCCTTTGTAAGGTGGCTGGGTCATGTGAACAGAGCTCTCTTGGGTGCAATGGTTAGACTTATTAAAGTTTTCTGGGCCCTTTCAACTTTGAGGAAAAAGGCAGGAGCCAGGAAGTGAGCTTCCATCAAGAGTCAACTTTGGACTTCTTGACCTCAAAACTCCATTGTTCATAGCATCTGCTATTAGACCCTGCTAGTTCTGTTAAAGCAGCCTGCAAAAACTAAGATAGTGTATTAAGATAGACAATGTAAGATAGATTTTATACAGTGTAAATAACACTGTGACATAATCATGCACATATACATGGAATGTCATTACACAAAAAAACACAATGATTTTCCTGATGAGATTTGACACCAACATGAAAAGTAGACAATGGCCAAGCTTTTCATAGCCAATAAGACACCTGGCCCTGCTGCACTCTTCTTGGGTCTTTCCCCGGGTGGCCAGCAGAAGCTATGGGAAAAAAAAACAAAAACAAACAAACAAACAAACAAAACATGGTTCGTCTGCTAAATCAAGTTGTTTTGCATAAAATGTGTCCTAGGTTGACAGAACTTTTAGACAGACAGACAGTTTAGAACCAAAATTCTGTTCTCACTGTGTCCCACTCAGGGCAATTTTCTCTTTTACTTATAAAAGACCATATTGCCTACAAGGGAATAAGGACTTCTTTCTTGGCAGCCTAAAAAATGCACCATGTACACAACTCTGTTCTGTACCCATATTCTCTCTGCCCACCTCCAGCCTTCTGGTGGATATTCTTCAAGCTATCAGCATAAAGGTCCTACCTGCTATAAAGAAACTTTATTATTTTCTATGCCCAAATTATAAACGCATGATGCTATGTTTTTGTCATTTATTCGTCTGAGAGATGAAAAGATTCATTTTTATTACATTGAGAAAAATATATATATATATATATATATATATATATATATATATATATATATATTCCTTTTTCTTTCTCTCTACTAAAAATACTACATCCTTCATAAAATCTGAGGTAATTTTCCCTGGCAAATTTAAGCAATTCTTTGTACTCTTAGTCACACTTCCCTAGAGATGTAGTTCAGTTTTAGAGACATGATCAATCCTGGTATCCAGCTTGGCCTTGTGATCAGGGGTCTACTTTCCTAAATTAGCTCTCCTTGGAGCATTTGAAATTTTATTTCCAACTCATTATTTGTTATGCTCTCTGAAAAGTTTCAGAAACTGTTAGTTTATTTCAACCTTAGACACATGAGAAAGCATTTCATCTTGTGGTTCTTTTCTACAATTGGTAAGACTTGGATGGGATAAATAAATTACCCGTAAAGTACTTAGAACATGGCTGTGCTGTGGTGGTGACACTTTCGTCATGGAGTATCAATTTATCTCAACTCTAATAATGGATCCCAATTTTCAAATTCTGTTCTGTAAATCTATGGTTTTCCTGGTTGAAATGTAATCTGGGGGATTATAGAAAAGCACTTCCAACCAAAGTAATAGAGTCAAGACATGAAAGAGGTGTCTTGCCAAGACAGGAGGGAAATGAAGTCCTGAGAACATTTTATGTTTGAATTCAGCTATGCTGGAATCCTGATTCTCCTAGATGATTCTAAATTTTAAGAACAAATAAATTCCCTTCTCTTGTTTAAACTAGCTTAAGGATTGCTTCCGTTGGTAACAATATCAGTTACTGGTGTTTGGCCTTGAACTGAGCTCTGCATGACTTCAAAGTTGATGTGGTGTAAATCAAATAGCAAACTGTCACTCAGCCATAATTATGGGGGGTTTCGAAAGTGCCCTTATCAATATTGTGACTTACATGTAGAGATACTCTGTAATTTCCTCTATTAATAATGAGAAAATTGTCTTGTATTAATCCAAATGTGTCTGGTGAGGCAATCTACTAAGGAGGAGCAAAGTCATAGCCTGTATTATGAATGAGCTTTTCATTACATATGCCTTTATAAATGGTCTGCAGGCTCCAGGCATATTTTACTTGAAAGTGTTCAGTAATAAGACATTTCAGTGTGATTCTCTTCTCTCTTCCAAAAACAATCCACTGATATGTGACTTTCCATGCCCTAGGTCAAGTTGTGCAAATATTTTCAATGAGAGTCACACACATGGCTCATTTGTTCCACTTCTCCAAAGCTCCCTTTCAATATATTCTGGTGATGGGTTGAATGAGTGCCTTCCTAACTCCCTAACTAAAAAGGAAATCACTTCACCTGACTCAGGCTCTTTGGACCTGACCACACATTTAATCCGTCGGAATGAATTAGAATCAGAAGAAAAATGGCTGTTCTCAAACATGCAGCCCTTGGCAGGTCCGATGAAAGATTTCTTTTTCATTTTAACATATGGAGAATCTGCTAGTCCTCATGCTGCCTGGAAAGAGTACTGTTGATTTTTTGACTAATGTCTACACCCACTGGCTCTGAAAAGAATAAATCCCTTGAGACTGTTTGTCAAGTGGCCATTTAAAGGCATACATTCTTCAATGCCCTTGGCACAGAAAAAACACAGCAGCAAATGTGGCGCTGCCTGCACTATACCTAACTTGGAGGCACTCCTGGATCATTTCAGCATATTGCTTGTGTGAAGGTACTGCCAGCACTCAGTGAATGATGTATAAATATGGGAAGAGTTCTGTCTCAAACCAAGACAGTAGCATATAGCAACTGCTGCAAAAACTTGAAAGTCTTCAGATATAGAACTGCCTGATGAAGCTGAGGTGACTTAGCAATAAGCTCTGATTTCATTTAAGTTCTTCATTTTTCCAAGTTCCCAAATGTTTCCCCAATGGCTGGTCTGAACACTACTTCTCCCTCTAAGGAGGAGAAAGCTAAACAGTGCATACTACATGTGTTAAACACTCCATTGTATGTTGGAGTCGTTTGAACACAACATCAGTTTTCTGTTTAGCCAATACAGGGAATGAACACTGGGGAAGAGTGAAGGGAAGCTACAGAAAATCTCGAGAATTTGGAAAAGATCGAGAGGCAAAGATGCGTGTACCTCAGTGTCTTCTGGTCATTCAACTAGCCAGAGGTTTGTGCTTCAACTTTGTATTTTTACCTACAGGAAAAGGAGAATAGCATTCATTCATTGGCCCATTTATTGGACACCTGCAGTTAACAATCACCATGGTTGGCAAGACTACAGTGAAGATTCAAGGGGGTAAAATATGAAGAAAAAGTAAGAGCCATAAAATGTAGTCTCTAACTTTAAGGAAATGACAGTGGAGTACAAAACTGAAACATGAAAATGTTTTGAAAGCCAATAGATCAGAAAATGCCCAGTGGAGTTAAAATCTCTAATGGAGTTTTCTTTGTCTTCAGTTCAGTTCCATCACACACACACACACACACACACACACACTCTCACACACACACACACACACACACACACACACACACACACACACTTCCACCAAATGATACTTTCTGTAAGGGTTGCAGTTCTACCTGCTAAGTCAGAGGTCATCTCCTTTTTTTGACATACTGTTCTCCAATGATGGTATTGACTTTGAAGGCTCTGTCTTTACCTTTCCCCAGCAAGGTCTCCAATATTCAAGAAATATTACATAAAATCATGTCACTCAACATCTTCATTGCATAAATTCATTATGGAGACTCTGAACCATAAAGATTCAATTAAGATTGAGCACCTAGGGTGAAGATATTTTTATATTTTAATTAATTAATTAACTTACGTGTGTGCATGAGTGCACATCAGTCACAGTGCACATATGGAAATCAGGAGACAATGGGCAGTAGTTGATTCTCTCCTTTCAATCATGTAATCCCTGAGATCAAACCAGGATTGGCAGCTGACACATTTACCCAGTGTTTCAGTTGGGATTTCTATTGCTGTAATGAAACACTATGACCAAAAGCAAGCTGGGAAGGAAAGGGTTTATTTGGCTTAGACTTCCAAGTCTATCATCTGAGAAAGTCAGGACAGCAGCTCAATCAGGACTGAAACCTGGAGGCAAGAGCTGATGCAGAGGCCATGGAGGGGTGATGTTGTTGGAGACCTTCTCTCCAGCCCCCACCAAGCCCTGTCAGTCCAACAGCCCACTTGTAAAATAAACACACAAATGCTTATATTATTTAAACTGCTTGGCCATTAGCTCAGGCCTACCATTGTCTAGCTCTTACTCTTATATTCAGCCCATTTCTAATAATCTATATTTTGCCACGTGGCTTGTGGCTTACTGGTACCTCACATCTCCCTTGTCATGGCTGTGGCTGGCAGTGTCTACTTCCTGCCTCTCCTTCTCCCAATTCTCCTATCTCTTAGTCCTTCCTACACTTCCTGCCTGGCTACTGACCAATCAGTGTTTTATTTATACCAAGCAATATTCACAGCAGGATAATGTTTACTGGCTTGCTCAACATGCTTTCTAATAGAACTGGGGACCACAGGTCCAGGGGTGTCCCCACCCACAATGAGCTAAGCCCTCCCACATCAATCACTAATTAAGAAAATGCCCTACAGAGTTGCCCAATCTTATTGAGACATTTTCTCAGTTGAGGCCTCCCTCCTTTCCAGTGACTCTGGCTTGTATCAAGTTGACATAAAACTAGTTATCACACCCAGGGAACCATCTCCAGCCCCTAGCATGAAGAATTTAATTCCGATATTTTTGTTCATGCACCTAGTCACTCCAACCTATCTAATGCCTTTATAACATAGAACTTAACTCTGGGTGCCCTTAGTTGTAAAATTCTGCTCCAAGAAAAATGTGTACTTTGTAACACTTTGGTCAATATCTTACTTTTCTGTTCCTATGATAAAATATCCTGTCAAAAGCAACTTAAGGAAGAATTGGCTTATTTTTGTCTTATAGCTGCAGAAGTATACAGTCTGTCATGGTGGGGAAACCCTGGAAGGTATGGTAGCTGAAGCAGGAAGCTGACTGATACAACCATACTCAGGAAGCAGAGAGTGAACAGCAAGTGGTGCCTAGCTATAAAGCCTCAAGTCCCTTTACCAATGAATCACTTCTTCCAGCAAGATATATATATTTCAAATTTCAAGCAGGGTAGGGAGAGGGAGAAGGAAAGGGAGATGGTTTTACTATTTATCCCAGAATAACCCAGAGCTCACTAGGCAGTGCAGCATGTCCTCAAGTTTGCAGTAGTCTCCTTCCTTACCTCAGAAGTGCAGGGATTATAAACATGAGTCACCCTGACCAGGTAATTTCAAATGAATTGATTACTTAAAAGCAGTTTCAAACTGTGAGAGCGAATGAAGGAATATTTTCCATGCAAACTCATTATGATCATAAGAGAAATACTGATTTTGTTCAAGTGTTCTCCAAGTCTCATACACCTCACTTTCTTCTGCTTTGCATTTCTGCATGCTTCAGTTAAATCTTTTTAGCAAAACAAATCTGGTCTGATAAATGTAACTACTTTATAAAACATACTTGCTCTTAAAAATTTTACAATCATAAATCACCTGAATCATGTGAATTCATGAGAAAGTCCAGTCCTTCAAAATTCTTTTCTCCATTTATATGTGGTATCCAGTCATGTGATAAATTCAAAACCATATACATATGTGTGTGTGTGTGTATACATATATATATGGTTAAAATTATATATATAGCTTAAATTTTTATTAAATGTTTTCTTTTCATTTTCATGAAAATTAATGTTTTTTATGGCATCTTCATATTTTGTTATTTTGGCTTCCACACTTCTTCCCCTCCCATATCAAACTGAGCCCCTATCTTCCCTACCAATAACACACATATCTGTTTTCACAACAATTTATTCTATTACTTTCTTCTTTCTGCCTCTTAAACTCTTTCAGTGTATGACTATTTTTATCAGTGAGGTATAGTTCGTGGTATTAACAGGTAAGTGGATCTTGGTTTTTAGCTCACAGTGTTAATTTGGGTCTTTCAAATAGTGATTAGAAGGTGTTTGTGTTTAAAGTTGTTTTGTGAAGGATTTGGTACTTCCTATTGATCATTCTTTGTTGTCCAGGCTAGATAAATTATTACTAGTATTTTTCTCTCATGCTTAATTGTTTTAGGAGGTACTGGTTTTCTGTGTTGGCTATAATAGATTCTTCCTAGGTCTTCATTTTTCGTTCATTCCTCTCATGAAATATATTTTTGTTCAATGTTTTCCTGGATGGGATTTTCCTCTTACACTGTGTATAGTATTTTGCTAAATTCTTTTTTTTGGGGGTGGGGGGGAGATGATTTAGGTGGCCTGAATTGCCTTAGTTTGCACTTGTCTTGAAATGTCATATTTTGTCTGTGTAGTGTCCACATCCACATTAGTTGTGTGTGCACAAGAGTGTGCTGGTGTGTATGCACATATGTGTATGTGGGTGCATGTGGAAGCCAGATGTCAATATAGGATGTCTTCCTCAGTTGCTCTTCACCTTCTTTTTTTGAGATAGAGTCTCTCACTGAATTTGGAGATCATTGATTCAGATAAAGTAGATGTTCAGGAAGCCCCAGGGATCCTCCTGTCTCTGCCTTCCTAGGACTGGGATCATGGGTATATGCTGCTGTACCCAACATTTTTACTTGAGTGCTAGGAATCAAACGCAGGTCCCCCTGCTTGCACAGCAAGCCTTTCACTTATCAAATGAGCCATCTTCCTAGCCTCTTGAAATGTTCCTATTTTTCCAAGTTTAGAAAATAACATCACTATGCCTGGCAATTATTTAATTTAGTCTTGCTTTTCTGGCTTCTAGTGTTGCTGATGGGAAATCTGATATATCCTCAGCAGTTAGCTTTTGCTGATGAGCTGGCACTTTCCTCTTATAGGTATTAGTGTTTCTGTTTGGTAGATGTCCATCTCTTTAGGTTCTAGAGTATTTGTTTGTGTATTAATTGAGCAAATAATCTATACTTAGATTTTTATATCAGCTCTGTTTTTTTTTAACCAAGAGATTATTAAGTTTGTTCTACTGAATGTGTCTAAAAGTTCATGGACATTCTGGGGAATATTCATCTTTATGGTGGTTTGTTTCTATGTGTCTGAATGTATTGTTTTCTTGACCTTCCTCTCTGCTGTATTTTTCTCTGAAAGCCTTCTTATTCTTAGTCTTGTTATTGATGGTACATTCTGTTAGGGTCCTCAAATTGCTCCAAAGACCACTAGATATGTATGCAATCAGCAAGGGCATTTATATCATGGAAGCAAAAATTTCAGCATGAGGGGGTTAACCATTCATACAAAATAGTGACCCCAAGAGAAGCACACAGGCTCCTTTTAAGCATGAAGAGGGAAATACCAGAGTGGGTAAGTTGATCTTTGACATGATTGGTAGGGAAGGCTCTGAGGCATACAGGTTGTTATAGGATTGGTTGGTGGTTTTGGTGGTTAGGGACTTCCCAGCAGCAGGGTTGGGGGGAGCTATCTTTGGTAAACATAAAGCTAAGGGGCTCCTTCTGATTAAGTGCCCCTGGGTTGTGGATTTTCCAAGAACTGCTTGTTCAGTTCCAGTAAACTGAAACTGAGGCCTGGTCTCTGGCAGGCTATTAAGAACCTGTCATGGTATTTGATTGGCTTTCTCACTTTTTTCTACTGTATGTTGCTTTTTTTTCTTTCTTTTTTAATTTTTCTTTCTTTCTTTTTTAATAATTGCTACCAATTCTGTTTGTTTTTTTTCAAGGACTTAATTCCTTACTGAGTTTTCCCTCCATGTTTCTGTTTTTCCCTTCCCAAATTCCTGACTATTTCATGCACTTTGGTACTTTTCTCCTCTAGGTACTCTATTGATTTCCTTAGTTAACTGTTTATTTGGGTCATCCATGCTGTCATTAATCTTTCTTAAAATTAATACTCTGAAATCATTTTCTGCATGTCATCTATCTCATCATCTTTATTTCCAGCACTGAGAAGCTGTGAGGCTGTGGAGGTGGTATAGCTGAAAACCGCCTCATATTTTTTATATCATTTGTTGTATTTTTCACATATGTTGGGATGGAGATGTCCTCTAGCTTTGACTTTTTCCTTTATTGCCCTCTCTAAGAAAGTTATTTGAGTCCTCATGGTTAGCTGTCTTTACTTGGATTTATATTCCCTGTTGCATTTAAGGAGAAGCTGACTGAAGTAAGAAATCCAATGAGGAGATAGTAGTCCTGGAAGATGCTGCAAACTCCATTTTACTCTCCAGTAAGGTTCCGAGACAGTGGCATTAGGGTAAATGCAGTTTATAGTGTTTTGCAAGGTAAGGCACCAATAAGTAAGTAGTGAAATGTGGAAGAACGGGCAAAGGGTATGAGTGAAATGGAAAGTATACGGGTTAGAAGTATGAGAGAGAGTAAAGAAAATATAAAGTAGGTTCAGAGAAGAACACCTACACAAGTCCATTCAGATGAGATGCAAGCTGAAACAAAGTATCTGGGAAATTGAAGTTCAGGATTATAAATGATAACCATAATGAATATATAAAAATTCAAACAAAAGAACCAAAGTGAAACAGAAGCTTTCTGACATCATTTGGTATTTCTTCCTGGCAGGAATGCATGTAATTTCTGCTCTCCCTCAACGGTCTTTTGTGCTGATCTCTGGAGGTGGGATGGGGCCTGCTATTCTCAATAATCCATAAAAGTTAAGTCAGTGTGTCCTTCATTCTGAGAATGATTTTCTTTTGAAAGTTTTCTGCTTGAATTCATGATTTGAGCCCCTGTCTGGCCATTACAATGTCATCTTTTTGGGCCTGGAGAATATTCTGCCCTTTTATGGTGGGTGCACTGTCTGTGAGTGAGAATCTATATAGGTTGGGAAAACCCACCAGTGTTATCTCCTATTACTGGAAGATGTCTTCCTAGACACAGTTATCAGGAGACTGCACCTCCAACAGTGTGCTTCTCATGCTAAGGTGTTGTTTGTCCAGGTAGAAAAATTAGCTGTGGCGTGTCAGTGGAGAGTCTCAGCTTCAGGCTCCTGCTACATATTTCTGAATGTCTCCACAGTCTGTGATGCCTCAGTCTTTTCTTATTCTACAATACTAATCCAGTCCTTGTATCTCTGCAGCATAATGTACACACACACAAACACACACACACACACACACACACACACACACACACACACACACACACACACACACACACACATTACAACTCTCACCTCAACAGGGAAAGGATATGAAATAGCTTATTCTGGAGCCAAATATGAGTAAGCATAGCCTGGAAACTCATATTCACCTCAATTTCCATGTTATGATGTTTTAACACTCAGGAAGTTTCATAGTCACAGAGCAAAGAAAGTCACAAATCAGGGAACTTTTCAAATACATTGCTGGAAATATCAGGTAGGCAAGCTTTAGGAGAATGGAAAAATATAAGCCATAAGCTTATAGTATGGTATCTGATTGCATTATTATCCTTTCAGTTGGCAGAAACTACAGGATTGTTTGTAAATCCCAACAGATTTACCCAATGGTCACAACAACCTTAGTTCGCATACATAGGAGGTCAATAAATGGCTATTAAGGAGATGGAAAATGGCCCAAGATTATTTTGTTATGACTTGCAACAATCCAGCTTTGCCACATTGTTGAAATTCTAATCACTTAATCAGCCCTTGGAGTCACAGCTTTCTAGACAAATTTCTAAACAGCCTTATTGAATAAGAAACACAGAGCCAAATACAAGGGTAAAAGCCGTAGAGATCAGAGAAATAAGAATAGTTACCAACTAACCATGCAGCTGTAGCTTCCCAAGAGAACAAGCTTCTTTTTGTCTAATCTGAACTTTTATTGCCTTGCTGTTCTACCTTCTCATTGGCTCTTAGCCCAGTCAACTCACTTCCTCATCACTGCCTGTCTGTACAGACCTCCAGGTCTCTATGGTTGGTACTGGGATTAAAGGCATGTGTCACCACACTTGGCTGTGTCCTTGAACACACAGATACTCTGCCTGCTATGTGATTGGATTAAGGGTGTGTGCTACCACCTCCTGACTTTTGTTTATGGTTGGCTATCTATGTCCTCTGGTCTCCAGGCAAACTTTATTTATTAACATACAAGCACAAATAAAATCTCGCCACACAGCTTCTCTCCAGAAATTCTACTTCACAATGGTCCTGGGAACCTGTGTCTTGGCTGCTGTTACTGCTGCTGTATAAATGGCTGGATGACAGTGCAGCAGATGAATGCAGTTTGTTGCCTTCTTTATGGAGAAAATAACACCTAAGTTTATGACTCTGTCTGAGTTATGGTTTCTATTACTGTGAAGAGACACTGTGACCATGCCAACTCTTATAAAGCAAACATTTAATTGGGCTGGCTTACAGTTTCAGAGGTTCAGATCATTATCATCATGGCAGGGAGCATAATGGTGGTGTTGTGCAGGCAGAGATGATGCTGGCTACATCTTGGGGATCAGGAAGTTGACTGTGATACACTGAGCAGTGTTCTTAAGCCTCTTGTGGAGCTTATTTCTCGTTATTTTGACTTTTACTTTTGAAGAGGTGACAGTGAGGAGGCTTTTAATCTGCCATCTTATCTGGAAGCCTGATTTTAATATTCATACAATTGGCATGTGTCAGCTAACATATGCTTTCGATATGTCAGAACAGAAAAAGATAAAACTCAATGTGGAGCAAACAGAGACCAGTTAATGTCTTGCCTCAGCTTGACATTATATCTTGTGTTTCTGAAGGATATTTTTAAAAGGGAGATATCTTAATATCTTGCCCTTCCATATAATATTTTTTTCATTCTTAAAGGAGAAGAGGATGCTTTTAAAATTTACAAACAGTGGGCTGGAGAGATGGCTCAGAGGTTAAGAGCACTGACTGTTCTTCCAGAGGTCCTGAGTTAAATTCCCAGCAACCACATGGTGGCTCCCAACCATCCGTAATGAGATCTGGTGCCCTCTTCTGGCCTGTAAGCATGCATGTAGGCAGAACACTGTATACATGATAAAAATACATAAAATAAATTTTTAAAAAATTTACAAACAGTGTTGTAAATGGGTTTCCACTTTTCTTTTAAAATATGAACCAGTGTGCATTAAGAAAAATTACCCACTATGTATAAATAGCTCCCGGATTTAAGTTTTAAGTTCAGGAGCACAACAATAATTCTATATAAATCCAATTGGGAAAGGTCTTCTCCTTTATCTAGGACATAAGAGATTTTGTAGTAAACAATAATTTAGTAATAGGTGAGTTGCACAATCTGCTTCATGCCTGACTTCTGTAGTTTGAGATTGGACTATCACATTCTTTTCAATTGTCCAGGCTGACTGAGACTGTGTTTTGCTACATTCTGATCTGTCTGCCTCTGGCTTACCCAAATAGCAGCAGTTGGGATACAATAATGCAAAATCCATTAAATTTGCCACTTCTAAGTAGAGGTGTTGGAGACCATGGTGAATCATGACTGGATATGGGTCACACATTCCTTTTAACAAAAACTGAAAAACAAAGCAAAACAACAACATTAACAAAAAAATACCCTTTGAAATCCTTCTATTACTCTCTTGAAATGTTTAACTCATAAAAACTGAAAAAGTCACTGTGAGGTCTGTGTTGCTACAGAACAAAACAAACTCAAAACTCAAAATGCAGATATGACAGTAATGTAGTTCATCCTGAATAACACTTCTCTCACAGAAACATACTTGTTCACTAATGTTCTACAGGAGACAGAAAATGCATTTGTAAATGTTAAGACTGATCCCATTTCATGCCCATCTAACATAATTTATTTTCAAATTATTACTAACATAATCTTTCTTGTTAGTGTTCTTTCCCAGGGAATTGAACTGAAGAGATATAGGGGAAACAATGATTACTAGGAATTTGCATCTTCTAAACTAAAGTATGACTTTGGGATATTACAACAGTGATGAAAAACTCTGTATACAAAAATAACACAGCTCTGCAATCTCATGGCTATTCCGTGCTAACAAACACTTTGTCTTTGATGGCCCTAACGTTCTGCCAAAACGAGAATTTTATTAAGGTTGGAGCTAACTCTTGTTTCATTTGATAATCTGCCAATATTCTTGTCATTTCATTTATTCTGTTAGATAGAGTTCATTTATGTGAATATGGAAAATTTATGATCTTCTTAAAGTATTAAAATAATGACCTTTGTATCACAAAACAGTTGATCTATTGTGATAACTTACCCAAAATCAGACTATAAAATGCAGGAATGTCTAAAGCAGCATTTTTTTTCTCCTAAAACATTGATTATTACTTTCATGAGAATGAAAGTATTTTCTCATATTTATTTCACTCATGTAAAAGTGGACACAGGTCAAAATGCTGAGAACCAATGACTCTGAGTGCTCAGCCAAGATGAGTCATCTGCTTACACCAGCTCACATCTAAGGCTCCAAAAGCATTGTTGAAGAATGGGTGGAAAGACTGTGAAAGCTGAAGAATGGAGAAGAAAACAGTGGAATTCTGTCTTTTAGTCACCATGTGGCTGATGTAAACTTTTAACTCACAGCAGCCATGCCTGTCTGCACAGGGAGGACACAAGATAAAGCCATTAGAAAATCATCACATAATGAGAGGGCCCATTTCTGAGAACCACATATTCTCCATCTCTCAGCAGTCATGAGTTGGTTATAGTCCTTTGGATAATGGTGGGGTTTCTTGAGATTTCTTCCTTCCCCATCTGCATGACTTTCATAGACAGTGTTCAGGTCTTGTTTACATAGGCATATCGTCGAGGTATCTGAGTAGAGAAGGAACGGTGCCCTGGGAAAAATGATAAAAACAAAAGGTCTGCCGCAGAAGTGCAGAGGAGAGACGACAGGAAGGACAAATGTGATAATGGCTGTAGTCATCGGAAGGCAGAGAGTTTTGTAGTGTAGCTCATGGGTAGATTTGTAAAAACTAGAATCACTGAAATATTAACAAACCATATGAAGTGATAAGTAGGAGATGAGAACAAACTGAAAGGAAATAGAAATTTGAAATGTATCAATATCTACATATCTGAATCAACATATGTGTCTATCTACATATACATAAAAAAGTGACCACAAATATAATTTCACTGAGTGTCAAGAAGCTTATTGACCTGTAGATATTCATCTCCACTACTTCCAATGATCTGGAGTCTCCATGTAGATAACACTCCATTGAGAATTCCAGGAAAAACCTGTTAAAGTTGCTTTCAATTACCACTTGTCACACAAATTAAGAAGATAGACCCAGGAAAGGGGTAGTATTGCTCATATGGTCTTGACAGCACATGAGTAGAAAAGGTTCTTAGGGCATCATCAGAAGAGAAGCAGAAGTGAGTCCATTAAAGCCCTTTAGCTATACAGATGGTATTTATTGCCCATGTCTAAGGCTGCTTATAATTGCTCTCATTTTTTCTCTGCTTATGAATGAATCCATGTAAATGTAGCCCCTTGATTTTCAAGAAATGTTTCAAGATTTCAATAGCCATTACACTGTTGTCTAAAGTACAGTGGTCAGTGGCAGCTGTTCTCTGAGATAATGAACTGTATCATTAAAAGCTAAGTAAAAATTTTATCTTTACTTATTAATTATACTGAGTTTCCCCTTGGTAATTAATAAAGCCAAACACAGTAGGATGTGTTTCCTGATTATTTAGCTAGAGTATTGCAATTACATTTCTGATAGTTGATATTGTCATGACCTTCTGTACTTAGAACAGTTCAATTAACTGCTGCTAAAAAGTCATTTTGTGATTCTATCTAATTTTCATAGTCCTTTAAAACACTTCACACAGAATAGAGGAGAATTAAACCAAACAGGTGGTCTATGGAGTTATATAGCAGCTTGCTCCCTTTCCTTTCTTACTTGAATGTTTGATCTTCTGGGGAAGTGCTATATTTTTTTAATTATGTTTATGAAAGCTCAATAGAGGTAGGAATAATCCAGTTAAAAATAGTCTTCTTCCTGTGGTTTTGTTACCAATTGTAGAAATTTAATTCTTGCTATAACTTTGGTTGATAAATGTGGTAATAAGATATTTCAATGAAAATTAATAAAGCTTAACAGAAAGATATTCCCAAACACAACAATGTCCTCAACAAATGAAAATTTACTTTTTATTTTATTTATTTTTTTTTACAAATGATAATTTTTAGCATTTTATTTTTCAGTGAAAAACTTGTATCTTACTAATTACTATTGTCCCACTGTATAGTATGCTGCACTTACTCTCAGAGGAATAACCAGAAAGTCCTACTAAACGTATTACACCTACAGATTTGGGAGCTCAGTTTTTGGTTTTAGCCCCATAAATTAACATTTATTTTTCAGACAATGGTGTTTGGGCCTATTTTAACTATCTAATCACTATTAAGTATTAGTTATTTAAATACTAATGATTAGAAACATTTTCTAGGTTAAATTGATATTTTATGTGTCAATTAGCTTTTTGCTTTGCAAAATTTATAATGCATAGAAAATTACAAAAATATGGCAATTATTCTAATATATTTGGACTTTAAATATTGATAGGAAACACAGACATACACAATCTCATACATATATAGAAGGCAAGGGTGCTAAAGCTAGAACTTTTCTCTTGTTCACATTATTCACTTTTATTGAATATTTATTCACATTATTTTTCTTGCCTTCTTTATAACTACTAAATTTGAATTTCTGGCAATCAAATGCTGTGCACAGTTGCCTTCTAGTAAAGAAGTTGACAAATATGAGTTATGTCCTTGCAAAAACTACAAAAGGAAGCAATACTGTTTACTTTCTTTGGGTTCATCCCCACATTATTTGTGGAGATTCTCTTGTGATTTCTAAATCCATCATGTATGTATAGGTGCATGGAGACTTAAGGGGGACATTTGGTGCCCTCCTATGTCATTCTTCCCTTTATTCTTCTGAGACAGGATCTCTCACTGAACCTGAATATAGGCTGGTATCCAGCAAGCCCCAGTGATACTCTTATCTCTGCATCCTACTGAATTGGGTTTGCAGGCAAGCCCTAGTGATGCTCTTGTCTCTGCATTCTACAGCATTGGGTCTGCATGTATGTGACTATTGCTGCTTTTTAATGTGAGTGGTGGCAACTGAATTCAGGTATTCACACTCTCAACAAAGACTCTTATCCACTGAGATATCTCTTGGTCCCAGATTCTAATTTTATTAAGGTTAGTACCAATTATAGATGATAGATAGATAGATAGATAGATGATAGATAGATAGAAAGACATAAAGATAGATAGATAGACAGATAGATAGATATATGTGTATATAAAAGCAAGGTTATGTGCAAATGTAGCAAGACTGTGTCTATACATATTACAAACATAATATGTACAATCATATATGGTGTGCATGTATATGTATATATACAACATATGCCTTTTCAGGCCTACATTCCTGTGATATTATATATTGTCTCTAAGATATAGATTCTGCTACCTACATATACTTCAGTTTACATAAAGATATCATGGTATTTTTATTGTTCATTTCCAGATAATAGCAAAAAATCATTTTGGGAGCTCAAATCTTTGAGATTTGGAGGATTTAACTGTTTAATGATAATGATAATGATAATGATAAATTATGACAAGCCACTGTTCTTAGAAAAATGTGTGCACATGTGCATGCATGTGTGTGTGTATATGTGTGCTCCTCACACACTTCAAAAGAAATTAGTATTTAAGTGATATTGTTCCTAGTGTTCTCATTTGAACAAATTTCTGGCTTTTCTATATGATATGCTAGCTCTTCAAAAGCCTTTTTTTGGCATAAAGAGGGTTCATTGTCTATACTGTCTGAAAGAGTTAATTGGTTATCAAAACACAGCTGTCTAGTGGTAAAGTTCACATCATTCCCTGAACGTGACACAATACATTCAATGCAAACAAAGTAGTTTTCATATTTAATATAAAGAGCATAGTGAGAGTCTTTGTACTATATGTGGGTATAAATGCCTTGCTCCCAAGGATGCTTGAGGGGTCAGCAGATGGGAATATATATATGAATTTCTCTAGAGTTTACCCTAGCTTCAGATTGTGGAACAACTCCTTTTGGTGGGATATGTCTAATTTTACCACCCCAGACCCAGTTTTAATTTCTTCTTTTTATTCTTTGTATCTCTTAAGTGATAACTGTGAATGGAAAAGATAAAGAAACAATTATCACACCTGTAAAAATATTTCATCTCATCATAGTACTATTGGTTGACTGCCTAGGGCTTCTAACTCACCCAGGAAACCTGGGTCATGGTGGAGATGTAATTAACTATGTTCATTTAAAGAGTTTTATAAACAGAATGTCTTGCTAAGCAGCAATAACCATATTCAGTCTCAAAGAAATAGTTTCTATGGGCTGGAGAGATGGCTCAGTGGTTAAGGGTACTGGTTGCTGTTGCAGGGATAAGCTCAATTCCCACCATCTACATGTTGGCTCACAATCATCTCTAACTCCAGTTCCAGAGCAGCCAATCCTTCTTCTAACTTCCGTGGGCATGTGGAACATACACACAGGCAAAACATTCAGACAAATAAAATAAATAAGTTTTAAAAACCAAACAACAATCTATATAATAAATCATGGTGCAAAAATCTACACTTCCTGTCACAACAAAACAGGAACTTGGACTCATACATTTGAAGACAAGACACTCTGTGATAGTCCAGGGAATGGTTCTTGTACTTGCTGTGTTACAGTGTTTCCCTTAGACCTTCCCTCAGCCTATGGTGGTTAAGCACTTTGTGTTCCCAGAGATAAACTATAGCCCGAAGTTTTAAATCAAGGTATTTTGCTTTTTAAACAATAATATTTTCAACTGAGCTCTATTCATTCTGTTATTGGAGTTGTATCAGAAAGAACTTAGAAAACAGATTATTATTTTACAGAGAGTAGTTGCTCTGTATTTTCTTTAAAGTTGAAGGAAAGAAAAAAAGGGCCATAAAATTTAAGAGTAAACTCAATAAGTAACAATTTACCTTCAAGGTAATCTGTCACTTTAAAACACTACTGTTGACAACAATGTGCCTATATGAGGAATGACATTAAGAGAGAAAAGGCACTAGTCCTTCCTTTGGAGCTTCGCTGTTTCCCTCACACCCCCTTCCATGATGGCTCACCCATCTCTCCTGAGATACCTGATAGTTACAGGTGTATCTGGACCATCACTTTCCTTTTCCACTGAAGTGTTCATGCAAACACACAGGTGAAGCTCCACTTAGCAAAGCTTGAAAAGCTCAGGTTAGATTTAATTCAATGAAAACAAACAGCAAAAGACAAAAACTACAGCTATTCAATAATCAACTTTCAAAGAGTCACAGTCCAACCATATAGAGAAACTGGAAATCTGTAGCCAGAGGTTTTCTCTGGTTCCACCCAGTCCCCATGGTCTCGCAGCCCCTTATAAAATAATCACTCAGAGACTTAATATTACTTACAAACTGTATGGTCTATGGAAGGCCTCTTATTAGCTACCGCTTATATCTTAAATTAAACCATTTCTATTAATCTATGTTTTGCAACATGTTCCTTGGCTTTACCTATGTCCCATTACATGTTGCTGTTTGGGCAGCTAGCTGGCATCTCTCTAGACTTTGCCTTTCTCCTTCTTTTATCTCTCTTTCAATTTCCTGCCTGCTTCTAAGCTTCCTTGCCATAGGCCAATGCAGCTTTATTTATCAACCATTCAGAGCAACACATATTCACAGCATACAGAAAAAATCCCACAGCAAAAATCCTTTCACTATTTATTTATTCATTTGTTTATTTATTTATTGGTTTTTCAAGACAGGGTTTCTCTGTGTAGCTTTGTGCCTTTCTTGGATCTCACTGTGTAGACCAGACTGGATTTGAACTCATAGAGATCTTCCTGCTTCTGCCTCCCGAGTGCTGGGATTAAAGGCATGAGTCACCACCACCCAGCCCTTTCACTATTTCCAGGAAAGAGCTGCTGTCAAAAATAACATCAGAATAATGTCCTTTCAGATGGCATTCTGACAGTGATCAGTAACAAAACAAATAAAAACGTGGTAATGAAACAAAGCAAACAAAAATTCCATCTAGGTAATTATTGCACATATATTCATAAAACGTAGTATAAACTTCAGAGGTTTTATTAAAATGTTGAGTGTAATAGGCAGTGAAGGAAGTATGGTCTTTAACTTTGAATTTTATTTAAATAAAATACAAGTAAATCATTTTTTTGTTTACTGTATTTATTGGTGAGGATATAAGGTTGTTTTTAAGGCCAATTACCAGGGATTAAATAACAAGTATATTTTTAAAATTCTCTGTGAGATTATTATCTATTTAGATTATCTATCTATTATTTATGAACAAAAATAGTTTATAAAAAGTAAAAAATCAAAAATTAAGAATTATAAAAATGTTTAAAATTCTAACATAATGATGAATTCAAATTAATTAAATACATAAAAGCATATATGAGATTTAATAATAGGTTGTGAAGACATATTAGATTACACATCCCTGTATGGATTTATATACACATATACACAATTTAGATTTGACTTGAAAGTAAATCTTGGTAAATTTTGTTTCTTGAGAAAATGCTAGCATAGAAAGAACAATTAAATGTCAAAGCTACATAGGCAGAGGGAGAAATGAGGTTTTAAAAATACCTCCTATTAAAAAGCATACTCAAGCCAGGTGATGGTGGCACATGACTTTAAACCCATCACTCAGGAGGCAGAGGCAGGCAGATCTCTGTGAGTTCAAAGACAGCCTGGGTGGTTATACAGAGAAACCAGGTCTCAAAAAACAAAACAAAACAATAACAACATTAATATAATTCATACTCAAATCCCTAAAACTTCATTTTCAATGTATGATATTTTACCACTGTCTCCCACTGAGAAGAATTTTATCATTTGATTTTTACCATTAAGAGTTGGGCTTTCACCCAAAGTCAATGTACTTAGTATGGACATGATGCACTTTTGATGTTCACAAACACAGATTACAATGATAACATACACTTTGATCACAACTTCTTCAGAATCTGTTCAGAACTTGCTCTGAAGGAAGTTTTTTGGTAGATGTTTATCTTCTGAAGATACTTAGAAATATAAACAGTGCATATAAATCGTATAATCATAAGCACACATTTTCCAAACATTGCTTTTTACTTAATATTGATATAGACATGGCTGCTTAGCTTTTGATTTCTCCTTACATTTAAATAGATTTGTAATTCTCTTCCTTAGACATTAAATTTATCTATAAATAGTCTCTCTTCCCATGGATTTAAATGCCTATTTCTTTTTCTTTTATTTTAAAAAACTATTAATTTAGTTCCTAAGTATGTTAGTGACAATTATGAGAATTAAATAGTTCAAGTAAAATGGCCTATTTAAATCATATAACTCAGTGGCTAGCGAGGTGCTCTTTGGCCTTACAGAAATTCAGCTCCTTCATTTACTCTAGTGACATGTTTTCAGGGCATAGAGTGACTTGGTTAGAGTAGACTGTCTCCATGAAGAGCTGATATGTTCATCATGTTAGTGGTCATTTCACCTGCTAATAAATGAAAGGAAGACTGAACACTGAGAACTGGCCTTAAGAATAATTTATAACTCCAGAGTTTTTTTTTTAATTAGATTATTCATCTTTCCATTAAAGTAGTTCTACATTTAAAAACAACAAAAAAACAGTCATTTATGAACATGATAATTACTGCCATTTAAAAAAATGAAACAAAATATACAATAAAATTTGCTCTAATTTCTATTCTGATTTCTTTTTTTGAAGACAAAAATAGAATGTATTTATGTCCAGTTTTATATAATTCTGAACAACCATTTGTTTCTTCTTTATAATTTTTTAATTCATTTTACATACCAAACACAGATCCCTCTCTCATGCCTCCTTCCACTCCCCCACCCCTTTTTCCCTCCCCCCATCCCCTCCTCCAACAGGGTAAGTTCTCCCATGGGGGAACAGCTAACTAAGCCTGGTACATTCATTTCGGGCAGGACCAAGCTCTGCCCCACTGCATCAAGGGTGAGCAAGGTGTCTGACCATAGGTAACGGGATCCAGAAAGTCAGCTCATGTACCAGGAATAGATCATGATCACACTGCCAGGGACCCCTCAAACAGGCACAGCTACACAACTGTCTCCCATATACAGAGGGTCTAGTCTGGTCCCATGCAGGTTTCATATCTGTCCGTCTAAAGTATGTGAGTTCCTTTGAGCTTGATTCAATTGTCTCTGTAGATTTCCCCATCATAAAGAAAATGTGGTACATATACACAATGGAGTGTTACTCAGCTATAAAAACAATGACATCATGAAATTTGCAGGCAAATGGATGGAACTAGAAAATATCATCCTGAGTGAGGTAACCCAGACACAGACAGACAAACATAGTATGTACTCACTCACAAGCAGTCAAATATTTATTGCTACCTAGCATGAAAAGTTGTCTGTCTTAGTTAGGGTTTCTTTGTTGTGAAACTACCTCCAATAAGACCACACCTACTTCAACAAGGCCATACCTCCTAATAGCCCCACTCCTTTTGGGGGCATTTTCTTTCAAACCACCACATTCCATTTCCTGGCCCCCAAAGACTTGTAGCCATATCATAATGAAAAAAAAATGCATTCAGTCCAACTTCAAAAGTCCCCATAATTTATCACAGTTTCAAACTTACTTAAAAGTCTAAAGTTCAAAGTCTCTTTTGAGATTCATGCACCCTCTTAACTGTAATTCCCTATAAAATCAACATAAAAAAACAGATCATCTACTTCTAACATATAATGGCATAGAATACACATTTTCATTCCAAAATGTAGGTGAGGGAGTATAGTAAGGAAACACTGGACCAAAGCAAGACCAAAAAAACCAGCGGTGTAAACTTCAAACTCTGATTCTCCATGTGTGGTGTCAAAGCAGACCTGCCACTTTCAGCTTTATTGACTATACACACTTCTTTCTCTTGGGCTGCCTCCACCCTCTATTAAACAGCTCTCTTTGGCAGGTATGCCACAGCTCTGGCATCTCCAACATCTTGGGTTCTTCAAGGTAATCCAGGTGTCCCCTTCATAGCTTCACTCAATGGCCCCTCTAGGCCTCCATTCTGGGATACCCCTGCTGCTGCCTGGCCTCAGCAGTCACAGAACCAAACCCTTTCCTCTATACTTTACTCCAAGGCCAGAACCATTTGGCCAAAGCTGACAAATTTCTGCTGCTTGCTGAGGCTGGAACATGGCCCCCTTGTTCAATTACATCTTCACCAGCTTTCTGTTTTCCATGTTTCCATGTTTCCTTCACTGCCTAAGTGTGGATGTTCTGGAACTTGCTCTGTAGACCAGGCTGGCCCCAAACTCAGAGAGCTGCCTGCCTCTGCCTTTCAAGTGCCAGGATTAAAGGTGTGCACCGTGACACCCATTTCTAAGCTTTTCTTTAATTCATTTTAACAAGTTTGAAATTTAGCTGGGTGGGATTGTGTTCTGAGGTTACCACTCCATTTCATCCATTTATTAATATATTTATCTCCTTGAACACAGGCCTTAGCTCCACTTCAATTCCTGGTGCTCTTTTTCTCCTCAGCTTGCTCCTTTTCATTGTAAATATTCATAAGCATGAACATTAGTAGTTACATAACAGAGTCCATCCTAGACTGTTTTGAGATTTCCTCTGCTAATGGAATTAATCTAAAACTCCTCAATTTAGACTCAGGCAGATCCTTCAGACAAGGGCAAAAGACAGCAACATTCTTCACCAAAATATCACAAGAATGATCTCTAGGCTACATATTAATATTCTTCTCCTCTGGAACCTCTTGATCCAGGCACCCACAGTTCAAATCATTCTCAGCAACATTGTCTTCCATGTTCCTGAGTATGGCCCATTAAGCAGTACTTAAAGCATTCCACTGCTTTCCTAACTCAAAGTACCAAAGTCCAAGCTCCTCCAAACAAAAACATGACCCACCCTATCACAGTAATAACTCCTAGTCCCTGGTACCAACTTCTGTCTTCATTAGGGTTTCTATTGCCATGAAGAGATACCATGACCACAGCAACTTTGATAAAAGAAAACGTTTAATTGTGATGGCATACTTACAGTTCAGAGGTTCAGTCCAAAATCATCAAGGTGGGACATGCAGCATGTATGAAGAAATGATGCTGAGGAGGTAGCTGAGAGAACTATATCTTGTGTGGGCAACAGAAAGTAGTCTGAGAAACTGGGTGTGACTTGAGCATATATGCGTCCTCAAAACACACCTCCACAGTGACACACTTCCTCCAACAAAACCACACCTACTCTAACAAGGCCACACCTCCTAATGACATCATTCCCTTTGGTGGGGGGTCATTTTCTTTCAAACTATCATATCACCTGTTCTTGCTTTTCCTATTTGTTTAACCACTAGCATTATTTTCAGTTATGTATTCTTCCATGGGAACCATTCAATGCATGTGAATTATCTGCTGGAAACAGCAAATATAGAGGTGGACAACACTTTTCAACCACAAACATTGAAAGCAAACATTTATATATTGGTTGAAAAACAATGTTTTCTTGTTTTCTGGATCAGGTGGAGCCAGTGATTTAAGTTTTTGTAAAACTCTGTTAAAGATTTCTGTGAAGTATCCATTCCTTCCCATGTAATTCTTTCTGTGCCATTAAATAAGGAAAGAGAAGAGTCCTTGGTTATGAATAGACATGCACAGTCATACAACAGACATAGACACAGAGAAGAGCAGGGTCACAGGACAGCTTTCAGGAAAGCACAGATTCAGATTCCTAAAACATATAGAGGATTAAGACATGGGTGGGGAGCATGAAGTAGGTTTTCTATGCTCAAGTGGTAGCCCAAGTCTGCATTTCTGGGCCATGGTCACTCAAAATGGCTACAGAATAAACTATCTTTTACTTCCTTTAAGATAAAAGCTGTGAGTATTTTCTCCAACAGTGGGTTATCAACATAAAGTTAGTAAGGGGGTGTTAGGAGGTATAAGCAGAGTTGGGAGGTAAGTGGGATATGCAGATGTTGATAGTTAACCATATACATGTGTGAAATTCTTGAAGAATAAATCTGTAAGTTGAAAAAATTAAAAGAAATCATCTTAATTTTATTTGAAAATTGACATGCTATTAAGGAATTATGCTATAATCCTTTCCTGGTTAAAATATTCTCTTCTATAAAAGGGTCCCAGTGCCACGATTTACGTGTCTTAATTATTAGACACGAAGAAACTATTTTTTAAATGCCTTTTAATTTCTGTCCCTTTTGCTATCCTTTCTCCCTTCATGAAGGAAAACATTCACACAAGTAAACGAATTTCATTTTCTCTGGAGCCCTTTAGGTGATGTGTGTAGCACAGGCCTCACCAGCAGCTTAGTTCTCCCTTCCCCAGGATCATCTGTACAGGATAACTTATTTTTTCCCTTCTCATTTGATGTGTCTTCCATGATATGTACATACCTGTAGAACTTAGAGTCAGCACACATTCTAATGGTCCTCGCCATTTGCTGATATAGATCTTGTTGAGTAAAATAAAGCTCAATGGTGTTCTGTAGTTTTTAAAAGACAGTTCCCTAATGGATCCATTTCCTCAAGTCCCCTATGTATGAGAATACAGCCAGAATGAATGGCATCTTATTGCACATGATGTGGAATCTTAACTCAAATGAACGATGGTTTTGGAGCTCACAGGAAGATGCAGCCCCTGAAGGAGACGCAATTGCTGCAATTGCTCAGGGCATGCAATCATCTATGGGATACCTTTCAAAGATACAGTTGAAGGTAATTTTACTTCTCATAAGTTTGGTTCACTACATCATTAGTATGCATTCACATCATTTTCTAACTTTGGGGTAAATTAGTAATATTCTCCTTAACTTTTCTAGTTTAATTTCAAAAAGTACATTAAATTAACATGAAGAAGCTGTAATCTTAGTCACAATGTGAAAAGATTTATACAGCTGTTTTTAATATATTTTGCTCTTCCCCTACTGCGAGCTTTTAAAAATTTATTCTTTTATAATTTCCTATATTTACACAGTGAATGTTAGTCATTTTCTACCTAATTACCTTCTCCCACAGCCCTGCACCCTCCACCAAAACCCTCCTTCCACTTCCTACTACCGTATCTTTCTGGGCATATGCCCACCAGACTTGTTTGGGGATATGTCCTTGAGCATGCAAGGAAGGTTATTTACTGGAGCAATTATCAGCAGTAACATAGGAAGCAACCAGTAACTGCCAATAGTTGCTTCTTTGGAAGGGTGGGATCTCATAAGCCCCTCCCTCAACCCTGATGAAAAGTTGACAGGCCTCACTTTCTGTAGGTCTTGTGCAGCTAACCACAGAGACTGTTAGTTTAGGAATATAGTAGCCACATCATAACCAGAAGACCTTTTTATTTTTCCTTTCTTTTTCTTTTTGTACACTTCCTCATCCTCTACTTAGTAAATGCTTTCTGCTTCCACTTATGAGATACTGCAAAAGCGTGAGAGTGATGCAGATGTACCTTCTAAGGCCTGCCACACTTATTCAACATTGAATTCAGCAACAGTATGTAGTAGATCCTTAAAACCTACTTTCACCAAAAACATGAATGAGTGAATGAATAAATGAATTTGGAGGCACATTTACAAGGTGACTACAAATATATACATTGAAAAATCCTGAGTAAGAAAAGATATTCTGGATGTAGTATAGTGCCAATTTTAATTATATTGGAGATCAGTAAGTAGTAAAGCTGATATAGTGCTGGTACAAAAACAGACCAAAGGGATAGAATAGAGATAGAGGACCCCAAAATAAACCCACACAGCCACAGCCACCTGATGCTGATAAGTATGTCTAAGCTATACACAGGAGGAGAAACATCCTATCAAGGGGTCTGTGGAAAACAGGATGAATGCTTGTTGAATAACTGAAACCAGACTCCTACCTTCCCTGCTGCCTGAAAATAAATTAAAAGTGGATCACAGACCTTAATGTAAGACCTGTAACTTCAAAGCCAATAGAGGACTACATAAGAGGAAAATTCAAGATAAAAGTAAAAGCAATAACTTTCTAAAAAAAAAAAAAAAAGCACCCCAAGGGCTCAGGAAATAATAAGAATTGGCCTAGAGGAGTATATGAGATTTTAAAAAAAGCTTCTGTGCAGCAAAAGGATCAAAATTAAACAACCTGTACAATGAAATACAGGTGTCTAATATCCTGAATATACAAACAACTTGGAACACTAGATATCAAACACCTTTACAAGTAAGCCAGCCAGTAAATGGAAAAATGAACAAGGCATATGGTTCTCAACAGAGGAATCATAAAAGGCCCACATGTGAGGGTGGAGTGTTCCACCTCCTCAGCCTTCATGGAAGTGGAAATCAAAACTGCAATGAGTTTCCAGCTCACCCCAGTCAAAATGGATATCATCAAGAATACAAAGCAAACCCCTCAATACTACACATGAAATGCTGGTGAGGCCTGGAGGAGTGGCACATGTTGTGGGATGTTCTGTATGTTAAATGTGTTGTTCTGATTGGGTAATAAATAAAACACTGATTGGCCAGTAGCCAGGCAGGAAGTATAGGCAGGACAAAGAGAAGAGAATTGGGGGAAGTGGAAGGCTGAGGCAGAGAGACCTACCAGCCACCACCATGACAAGGGAGATGTAAGGTACCGGTAAGCCACAAGTCACATGGCAAAGTATAGATTAATAGAAGTGAGTTAATTTAATATAAAAAAGTAGATAACAAGAAGCCTGCCATGGTCACACAGTTTATAAGTAACATAAGCGTCTGAATTATTATCTTATATGTGGGTTGTGGGACTACGGGGGCTTGGTGGGGGATGGAGAGGAAAACTCCAGGTACAGGCACATGCCTGGTTAAGAATGGGCACTGCTCTCGCAGAGGACCAGAGCTCTGATACCAGCATCCATAGTGACACATACAGATGACTCAACCATCTGTAACTCCATTTCCATGGGATTTGACATCCCTTTGGGGCCTCTGCTGGCGCTGCACTCACAAGCACATAGCTACCCCCCCATACACATTATTATAAAATAGAAATAGATTTTAAAAAAGCATTCAATGTTGATGAATATGTACTGCTGTCTGGAATATGGCTTAGTTCAAGCACCATGAAAATCAGAGTGCAACTTCCCAGAAAAACTAAAAATAAACACAATATAGCTGTAGCACTCCTGGGTACCTATCTGAAGAAATCCAGTAGCAAAGACACCTATACAGGCACTTATCACAGAGCTATTGCCAACTACATGTTGTGAATTTAGTGTTGTTGAACTTCACTTGATGAGGAAAACGTGGATAATACCCAAGGGAATATTACCCATGCATGAAAAAGAAAGCCATGTCATTTGCAGAGAAATGTATTGAAGTGGAAATAATCATGTTAAAAGAAATCAGTTAGATTCAGAGTGACAAATATTTTTCTTTTTCCATTATATGTGGAATCTAGATTAAAATAAAGCCTGAAAATGGAAGGGAGGCTGTTTGGAAAATGACAGAGGGACCAGAGGAAGAAGAGAGAGTGGACAAGAAAAGATATGAGTAGTCCATATGATGAAAGACCATTATATGCATTTATAAAAATGCCACAATAAAACATTTTGCACAGGTGGTATATATGACTGACATAATATCATATCACACTATAACACACACACACACATATATGAAGACACACACTACACCACACACATCCTACACCACACACACACATATACATACACACAACACACCACATACACATACAAACACACACACCCCACACATCAGACATTTCATATGCATACACCACTGCACACCCCAAAACACTACACACATGACACATCACATACACACACAGACACACACCACCATGCATGCCATATGCAATCTAGACAGACATAGACACCACACACACACACACACACACACACACACACACACACACACATACACATATCCCACAAGTACTTTATAGTTAGAAATAATCCAAAACCTGATTCAAATCTTGGTTCTATTAATATCAATGTGAATTTATAAAATTCCATATCTTTTATTTGCTCAGTAAAAGGAAGATAATAATCACAACTCTCATGAGTTGTGGCAATAACATGTGTGTGAAGTACTTAACGAGACCTCTTGAAGACTTGATGATACCCAATTAAAATAATTTATTATAACATCTAAAACTTAGTGAATGTGTTATATTCATGAATTTATTAAGACTAAGATATTATTAAGCCTTTATTAGCACTGAAAGAGTTTCATTATAGCAATGATCTGTATCATTCAGAAAGGTTGTATAAATACCACCTTCAGTTTTTCATTCTAAATAAGGAATGTTGACTATAGCAAAAATGTATATAGTTTATCTCTTCTTTAATACAACAGATTAGGCCACTTTTCTGATAAACTGTACAAAGTGAGGGCTTTCTAAAATCCTCTGTTGCAAAATGGTTTCTGTGCTTTTCAGAAACTTCTTATTAACCTTTGGAGAAGAACTCTCCAGAACCCTGATAACAGTGCCAGTCAGGGAAACATGAAAAATGTCTTTCTTGGATGTGGTGATAAGGAAGAGCCAGTGGGACACTGAACGCTTGAGAGAAGAGTCAGTGGTAGCCTGACAGTGCCATCCTCAGGCTTACAAGGAAGATGATTGTGATGAGCACGGTTGTCAGTACAGCTATAACATCCATCCTTAAACCCTGACGAAATGCACTCCAGACAGCCTGCCATGTGTGGACAACAGTAGACACTGAAGGCCATTAAACTACTAAGTAGGAGGCTGATTTTTGATATTCTGTAGTTTGTGTCAAATGTCCAAGGGCCATGCAACTTATGCAAATGGTGGAAGTGGTGAGTGATAAAATCAGAGAGTGGTCAAGGTCAGCACCAGATAGAAGAGGCCTGATAGAAAGGTCCCATCCTCTGCTCTGAAAAGTAAAGGAGAAGCAAGAGTGGGAAAGGAGGTGGGAGGGAAAAGCAGATAGAAAGCTGAAGTGATGTGGAGTAATATATAGCAATTACTCAAAATGGGGATAATTCTCCACCAACAACCATAGCCTATCAAACAGAAGGATCAGAGCCACATATGAGAGATGTCTCCTCAAGCTGTTGGCCAGTGGGGTTCAAGAGACTCCCCTAAACAATACAGGCTATTGCTGTCGCTCCTGAGTATCTGCCAGAATCTCTGGTCAAGAACATATTGCTGAAAACACCAACCACTTTGGTTACTGAACTTGGAGAAATCAAACTTCTACTGAGCCAGAAGCCTCCTTCCTGATGGCTAGCTCTCCCAGTGTTAAGTTAGAAGGTGCTATGCAAGTTGCCAGGGGAAGAAAAGTAATAAAACTCCTATCCAGCTATAAACCCAGTGAACTATAATAACAACAGACCCAGTGGTACAATAGTGGCACTAATATCTTGGGGATAACAAATAGCTGTATGATTGGACCCAAGGCCTGCTGAATAGCAGGTAACTAATGCCTGGTATTTTATAGCTATGGTTACTCACACAAGTCATGAACAAGACCATACCATTCAACATGCCAGCAGGAATGGGGTAAAGGATCAATAGGTCCTATCCATACTGAGGAGCAATAGGCACTCCAGGGCTGCTGAGGAAGAGTGAGACAGTTTTATTCATGGACAAACCTCCTGATAGGTTGTGTATGCCCAAGTGATCAGTTCTACACTCATATAAGAACATGATTGGATTCAGTCGGATAGTTATCTATATAATAGAAGAACATACGAATTTGGGAAATTTTATATATATATATATAACATGTGGGAACACAGAAGGAGTTGTGGAAGCAGCAGTGGATATTATCAAAATCCCTTGTACTCCTGTGTGCTGGATGGTTTTATGTCAACTTGACACAAGCAAAGCCATCTGAGGGGAAGGACCTTAATTAAGTAAATGTCCTAGTTGTGGGGCATTTTCTAATTAGTCATAGACAGGGGATGGCCCAACCTATTGTGGGTGTGGTACCACCTCTAGACTGGTAGTCCTGGGTTCTATAAGAAAGCAGGTTATGTAATCTTGGATGAGCAAAACAGTAAGCAGCACCCTTCCATAGACTCTGCATCAGCTTCTGCTGCTTGCTTCCTGCCCTGTTTGAGTTCCTGTCTTCTCTCAATGGAAGCCAAATAAAACCCTTTCTCCCCGAGTTGCTTTGGTCAGGATGTTTCATCATAGCAATAGAAATTCTAACTAAGTCATCATGTATGAAGTTTTCAAAATTAAATTATAAGATTAAATTTTTAAAGGTTTAATTTTAAAATATTTTTATTTTAATTAAAATATTATTTCATTACTTTCCAACTTCCCTTTCCTTCCCCAAAACTTCTCATGTCTCCTTCCTACCCTCCCATGTCCTCTCTCACCCCTTCTCAAATTAATAGCCCTTTTTTCTTTGATTATTATTGTTATATACACACATATAAATGTATAAATACAACTTCCCATGTCCTGCTTTATTGTTGTTGTTGTTTGCATATGAGAGTTCAGGGCTGACCACTTTGTATTGGATAACTAATAGAGGGCTCATCTCTGAGACTAATCTCTCTCTTCAGCATTCGTTAGTTTCCTGTAGTTTTTGTCTTGTGTTGGGGCCCCAATAGATTTCCCCCTTCCTCCTTCGAATGTCTATTGGTTCAGGTCTTGATTATGCAGCAATATTGTTAAGGTATTGTAGATAAATAGATAACCTATAATTGCTAGAAGACACAATATCACAGCAGATTCCTTGGTCCACTGCTATCTCACAATCTTTATGGTCCCTTTTTTTTTTTATATATATATATATATATATATATATATATATATATATATATATCTACTGTGCTGTAGGTGGAGGAGCAGAATTTGTTCGCACTGGGAACGTTGGGTTCAGTTGATCTCTACATTTTAAACTGTTGAAGTTTTCTTTAATGGTGTCTTTTTTATGCAAAGAGAAGGTTCTCTGATGCAGGATGAGAGCTACACTTATCTGTGAGTATAAACGGTAAGTTTTAGAACTCAGGAATTGTGCTGGTCCAGTAACATGGTAGTGATAGTTTCTCCTCTAAGATCCATGACTTCACTAACCCTGGGCATGTGGCTAAGTTTTTAGTGCCAGGCATAATTAGCCTTACAACCAAGATTAATTTGTTCAAAGCCACACTTTTTATGCAAGATAAGCTGTAAACGTTATATAACAGCTGTGAAAGATATTTTGAGTATCCAATTTGCTGAGTTTAAAAGACATTCATCCCCAATTTATCTTCATTACAACAAATAAGGAACATTTATGTTATGCCTAGAAGTTCCCCTGAGCCCT